>NC_082699.1:46536810-46795331 GCF_949987515.2 Delphinus delphis
CTGCGGGACCTGTCTCTGGTGTTCTGCAGGGAAACCCTTCTTCACTGCTCTTGACTTTCTCCAATATCACCTCCTGTGTGAGAGTTTCCTCTAGCCTATCCCGCTCCCTTAGCCAGATGGATGGGAAATACACAACCTAACAGAAAAATACACAACCTAACAGAAATGAGGAAATACACAACCTAACAGAAAAGGTAAGTTACAATGAAGCAATGAATTATTCGGTGTCAAGAGGCACAGGTTTCTTGGATTGAAGCACGAGCACAAATAAAGAACATTTCCACTTTCATAGAAAGTTCTATTGGACAGCGTTGGCACTTACTCGCGAAAACACAAGCAATAGATTAAAAAAGAATAACAAAGCACTAAGAAAGGAATTCTAGGCTTATTTTCCTTTTAAGTAACGGTGGTACTGCTGGAAAGACTATGTGCTCTGGGAGCACGTTGGAGGGGTCCTTACCAGCGCAGGAGGCTGGATGAGGAAATGATCTTTAAGCTAAGACTTGAGCAGGAATTAACTAGGAACGTGTTGGCAGGGGATGGGGAGGTTGGAGAGAGCTGTGGATTGGTTTGGAACAAGGAACAGTCTCAAGGAGAGGAAACTATGGGCAGGGAGAACCTGAAGAAAGAGTGCACAGGATGCCTTTGGAAGAAGGATAAGATATTCATCAAGCTCTAATTCTACAAACAAATTCATGGTTGACATTGTGTCTGCATCAAAAATTAAAAGAATATGCCTTAAATGTGACTTAAGTGCCATAGGAAATAGACTCTTCTGGTTATAATAGGTCAAGGATGACCAGAAGGGATGATGTGTCAGGAGATTTCCTATTAATTCCTTATTTTCATTATTTGTTCATTTAACACTTATCACATGTCAAATGGTGGTAAGAATTCTATTAGGAAACTCAGTGAGTGCCCCAAATAGACTGGAGATGTTATATAATGAATGGAACTTCATGATCTTTCTATCTTCAGATTTTTGTTCCAACTGAACTCACAACTTTTTGATAGACATAGTAATTATGAATAGAATATCAGATTTTTGGTTTCCAGTACAGTGTGTCCAAAATGGGGCATTTGAGAAGCCCTTGCAGCACTTATTAAAATGCATATCCCTAGCCCAGAAATAAACCCATACATCTATGGTCAATTAATCTACAACAAAGGAGGCAAGAATATACAATGGAGAAAAGATAGTCTCTTCAACAGGTGGTGTTGGGAAAGCTGGACAGCTACATGTAAATCAATAAAATTAGAACACCGCCTCATACCCCTCATACCATATATAAAAATAAACTCAAAATGGTTTAAAGACCTAAATATAAGACATAACACCATAAATCCTAGAAGAAAACAAGGCAAAACATTCTCGGACATAATCTAAGCAATATTTTCTTAGATCAATCTCCCAAGGCAAAAGAAATAAAAGCAAAAATAAACAAATGGGACCTAATCAAACTTAAAAGTTTTTGCACAGCAAAGAAAACCATCCACAAAATGAAAAGGCAATCTACAGACTGGGAGAAGATATTTGCAAACAATGCAACCGATAAGGGGTTAATATCCAAAATATACAAACAGCTCATACAAGTCAATATCAAAAAAAACCCAAACAACCCAATCATAAAATGGGCAGAAAACCTAAATAGACATTTCTACAAAGAAGACATACAGATGGCCAAGAAACACATGAAAAGATGCTCAACATCACTAATTATTAGAGAAATGCAAATCAAAACCACAATGAGGTATTACCTCATACTGGTCGGAATGGCTATCATCAAAAAATCTATGAATAATAAATGCTGGAGAGGGTGTGGAGAAAAGGGAACCCTCCTACACTGCTGGTGGGAATGTAAATTTGTGCAGCCACTATGGAGAACAGTATGGGGGTTCCTTTAAAAACTGAAAATAGAGCTACCATATGATCCAGCAATCCCACTCTGGGGTATTTATCTGGAAAAGATGAAAACTCTAATTTGAAAAGATTCATGCACCCCAATGTTCAGAGCAGCACTATTTACAATAACTAAGACATGGAAACAACCCAAGTGCCCATCAACAGATAACTGGTTTAACAAGATGTGGTATATATATACAATGGAATATTACTCAGCAGTAAAAAAGAATGAAACATTGCCATTTGCAGCAACATGGATGGACCTAGAGAATATCATACTAAGTGAAATAAGTCAGACAGAGAAAGACAAATGTTATATGATATCACTTATATGTAGAATCTAAAAAATAATATAAATGAATCTATATACAAAACAGAAATAGACTCACTGACATAGAAAACAAACTTATGGTTACCAAAGGGGAAAGGGAGGGGAAAAGGAATAAATTAGGAGTATGCAATTAACAAACTACTATACATGAAATAGAAAAGCAACAAGGATTTACTGTATAACACAGGGAACTATATTCAATATCTTGTAATAACCTATAATGGAAAAGAAGCTGAAAAATATATATATACGTAAAACTGAATCACTTTGCTGTACACCTGAAACTAACACAATACTGTAAATCAACTATAGTTCAATAAAAAAATAAAAAATAATTAAAATGCATATCCCATTTCCCTGCCATCCCCTGGGCAGAGGCAGGGGCTCAGGGGCATTCAAGATTTGTCTCCATAACCCACCACCATAGTATTGCTGCTGGAGGTGTAATGGATGTTAGCACTGCTTTACAAGAGGCACTGAAGGCTGCCTTCTTCCACGATGACCTAGCACATGCAATTTGTGAAGGTGCCAATGTCTTAGTGCCAAGCCCACCTTTGAGTGCATCACATCCAACTGTGATGAGCCTATGTATGTCAAGTAGGTGGAGGCCCTTTGTGCTGACAAAACTCAATGTCATTGAGGTTCGTGACAATAAGAAACTAGCGGAACGAGTAGGCCTCTGGAATACGGACAGATGGGGGAAACCCTGTAGAAAGGTTGGTTGCAGATGGGTGGTTTTAGTAAAGGACTATGCAAAGAATCCCAAGGACGTCATCAGAGAGTACTTCAAATGCAAAAATATGAATAAAAAACTTGGCTTTTGTTTTTAAAAAATGCATATCCCCAAGCCCACCATGGACCTACTGAATCAGAATTGGTGGGATCTACAGGGCTAACAAACTCCCTGGGTAATTCTACTGCACTCTAAAGTTTTAGAACTTCCATCTGATTGAAGTGACTCTCAGGTATATAATGGCAGCCTGGAGCCAAGCTGGCTACATAAAAACCACGTAGAATTCTGTTTTTGTTTTTAATTATTAACTCTATACTTATTTGGATTTCACTAGTTTTTCCACTAATATCCTTTTCCTGTTCCAGGATCCTATCCAGGATACCACATTACATCTAATCATCATGTCTCTTTAGTCTTCTCTGGTCTGTGTCAGTTTCTTAGCATGTCCTTTTTTTTATGACCTTGATATCTTTGAAGAACGTTGGCCAGGTTATCCTGTAGAATGTTCCTCAATTTGAGTTTGTCTGGTGTTTTCTCATGGTTAGACTAAGGTTACGGGTTTTAGGGGAGAATACTACAGAGGTGAAGTACCATTCTCATCGCACCTTATCAAAGGTACATAGTCTCGGCAAGATTTATCACTACTGACGCTAATCTTGATTAGTTGGCCTGGAGGTAGTGTTTGCCAGTTTTCTTCACTGTAAATTACTCCCCTACCCCAACACTATACTCTTTGGAAGAGAGTCCCCCAAAGCATAACCCAAAGGAAGAGGTGGAAATTAAGCTTCCCTTCCTGGAGTGGAGACTATCTACATAAATTATTTGGAATCCCTGGAATTCTTCTGTAAGGGAGATGGGCTTCTTTTTGCCCATTTATTTATTTAATCATTTATGTATACCAATATGGGCTCATGGATATGTACACTCTGGGTTATAATCCAACGCTATGTTATTTATTTTATTGCTTGAGTTTTCCAGCTTTGGCCATTGGAAGCTTTTTCAGATTGGCTCCTGGGTCCCTTTGACATGCCCTACTTTTTTTACTTTAGACACTACAAGATGCTCCAAGCCCATCTTGTGTATTCCCCATCCCAGACTAGAACCAGGCATTTCTCCCAGTAGAGTTCTTTCTAAAACATGAATTTCTGCCTCCCAACCTTGGAGACGTAAATCCAGTTGGCCTAGAGAGGGAGCCCAAGAATATGTTTTTTTTTTTTAATTAGATGAAACTGGGAGCTCCCTAGTGGTCTAGTGGCTAGGATCCAGCACTTTCACTGCTGTGGCCCAGGTTTAATCCCTGGTAGGGGAACTGAGATCCTGCAAGCCTTGCAGAATGGTAAAAAAAAAAAAAAAAAAAAAAATTAATGAAATAGAACATATTCATAGTAAAAACAAATTCAAACAATGCAAAGGGGATATATATATATATATATATATATATATATATATATATATATATATATATATATAAATTAAAAGTGAGGGTCTCTCAGTCTTCCTGCCTAAAGGCAACCTATTACCAGTTTCTTATAAACCCTTTCAAAACTAATCTATACATATTTCTGAATATGCATATATGTACATATGTATATATCACCCATATTTTTACAGAAATGATAGTACACTACAACACTCTTGCCCCTTGCTGTTTTCACTCAACAACGCATCTTGGAGATTGTTACATGAACACAGATTGACATCATCCTTTTCGAAATGGCAGAGAGCTTCAGTGTATAGCCACGACATAACTTATTTACCCACTGTTTATTGATAAACGTTTAGGGTGTCTCTGAGTTTTGCCATTACAAGCAATGCTACTATGAACTTCCTGTACATACTTTTTCATACATGTCTTAAGACATCACTATGCTAAACTCATAGCAGTGAAATCAATGCGTCAAAGGTATATGCCTGTAACATTTTGATAGATACTGACAAACTGCAATTCAAAAAAGGTTATTGCAACATACAGTCCCACCAACAACATGTGAGAATGTCTTTTCTCCACGTTATTGACAAAGTATACTATTAAATTTGCCAATCTGATAGTTGAAAATGATATCCAAAGTTTAAATGTTCATGACTTTAATTATGAGTGGTATCAATTGTATTTTCATATGTTGATAAGTATTTAGAACTTTTGTTTGTGTATAAATGGCCTATTCATACCTTTTGTCCTTTCTTTTCTATTGGGTTATCAATATTTTTCTTATTGGTTTGTAAGAGCTCTTTATATATTAAGAAAACAAGTACATTCTTGCTTTCTGTGTTGTACATATTTTTTTAGAATACTGTACATTTTTTAAAAAGTCTCCCAGGTGATTCTGATGACAGCCAGGTTGGGAAACCACTGCTAGGGAATTTATTAATCAGGGTTAATATGTCCTATGTGTGTGCCACCTCCAGGCATAGGTAAGGGTAATTGCTGCCTACCTGGTGCGGTTTGAGGGTAACAAAAATCCCTGTCTGAAATCATCTCAGCTACTAACAGCAGAGATTCCCAGCATTAAACCTACCCTTTGGGGCATAAGGCAGCATTACCAGGAAGCTGCGCAGCACACTGACCCATTACTGTGCAACAGCAAGACTGCCCCTCACCCCACCATGTCCTGTATCCTGGGACAGTGGAAGACTCTTTTAGCATAACATCACAGGACACAGCCACGGCATTGTTAATCAAGCAGTATGAAAGTTCTGATTACCTTATACACAACACATCCTGAGGGCAGACAAGACAGAAGGCTTCTCCCCTTTTCCATCTCCCACTCCCCAGGTCCTGAAGCCATTAAATAGCAAGGTGGAAATGAACAATGCACAGCCCAGCAGAAGAAAGGGACCAAAGGAAGGGCTGTGTGGGAAAGGGGTGGGGGGCAGGATGTCCAGGGGAAAAGGCTCTTCTTCCACAGGGAGGGAACTGCCACCTGGATGCCTGAGGGTCACTGTGAAGCCCCTCTTTAGTGAGAGAACCCCAAGAAGGGCAAGCTGGTGGGAAGGGGCAGCGCCAGAATCCCTGCCCCTTAGTGGCCTCTAGAATGGGTTGGAATGTTCTGCTAAATGTAAAATGAAAAGGGCTGTTTTATACATAAATTTGGACCCTGGGTCTGGCTAACTATATCTGCACCACATCCTCCCATCCAAGATGTTTGTGTAGGGTTGTGTTGAGGGCTGACCCAAGCTGAGGAATGAGGGGCACCTTAGATTAAAGCATAGACCAGTGGAATCTGCCTGCCAATGCAGGGGACACGGGTTGGAGCCCTGGTCCGGGAAGATCCCACGTGTCGCGGAGCAACTAAACCTGTGCGCCACCACAACTACTGAGCCTGCGCTCTACAGCTAGTGAGCCACAACTACTGAGCCCACACGCCACAACTACTGAAGTCCGCACACCTAGAGCCCATGCTCTGCAACAAGAGAAGCCACCACAATGAGAAGCCCGCGCACCACAACAAAGAGTAACCCCTGCTCGCCGCAACTAGAGAAAGCCCACGCGCAGCAACAAAGACCCAATGCAGCCAAAAATAAATTAATTAATTAAAAAAAAAAAAAAAGTACAGACAAGGGCTCTCAAAGTACCGTCCTAGGACCAAAAGCATCAGCATAACCTGGGAACTCATTAGAAATGCAAATTCTGAGACCCACTAAATCAGAAACTCTGGGGATGGGGCCTAACAGTCCATACTGTAATAAGCCCTGCAGGTGATTCTAAAGCTAAAGTTTGAGAACCACTGCTCTCGGTCGGAGCCACTGCCATCTGCCATGGCATCCAAGGTAGCAGAGTAGAGCCTGTAAGCAAAAAGAATGCACCAAGGGCAGTAGGGGCACTCAGATATTCTCTCTGCAGTAGAAACACACAGTTACAACCACCATCCGGACCCTAAAACTTCCGGGTGAGTGTTTGTCGGGAATGTTTTCCCCAGAGAGTTGGCACCAGAGTGCCATGTACATTTCCCAGATGGGTTTCTGAACAAGAACCTCCTGCAGGAGGTTCCCAGCCCCGAGAACCAGAACTGTGCTTTGTCTACAGGCAAGGAATTCTTAAAGATCTGCCCCCATCTGCAGAGGTGGAGTTTTTAAGGAGAACTGCATTACTGTAGGGGTAGGGAGGCTATTCATCTTGTCTGCTTATAAGCAGGGTGAGGGCTCTGCGTGTCACTCCCATGTCACTTCACTTCTTTGAATTGAGCTAACAGGGCTTTATTTACGCAAGCCCAAAACACTTTGTCTTGGCAAAATTAAAGAACAAGAATATATATACTTTTAATAGATTTTTTTATGGCTCCAAAATAATTTGGATCCTGGATCATTATTTCAGCTATCTCTGTCAGCAAGTAACCTTAATGAGTACCATCTTGTAATTTATCGCCAAGTCACATTTTTTGGCAAATATTTTCCTATAAAATATTTAAGGCTCCATCTGACTTTGGGTCTTTTGAAGAGATTATGTTTCCGCTAAATGTCTGATGCATCCTCTAGGGTTTTGGCCACAGCGTTGCTAATGTAAATGCTGCTGACGGAAAGCTCTGCGCTCCGGGGTGCTGGCAGCTTGTCACCCCACTTAACAGACCTCTGTGTCCACTGGAAAAGGTGCAGTGGAGTGAAAATTTTTCAGAATTATTTTTCAATTACATTCCCTCTATTTTTTTTTTCCTTTGCTAGAAGTAAAATGAAAAAACTCTAAATACCAACATGACTGTTTTAAGAAATGTTTAGTTTAGGGGACTTCCCTGGCAGTCCAGTGATTAAGACTTCCCCTTCCAATGCAGGGGGGTGTGGGTTCGATCCCTGGTCAAGGAGCTAAGATCCCACATGCCTTGTGGTCAAAAAACCAAAGCACAAAAAATAGAAGCAATATTGTAACAAATTCAACAAAAACTTTAAAAATGGTCCACATCAAGAAAAAGAAATGTTTAGTTTAAAAAGCCATTTTAGTCCCAAGCCTGAGGTCGAGAGGCAAGAAGAGGCTGTGTGGGCCCTGAATGGGAAGGTTCTGTCCCTTCAGGGATGTTGGGTGGAACCCTGAGGCCTTCCCGCAAGAGGCAACAAAGGCTGGATGCGCAGCAGGCCGGACACTGCATGGTCCCTGAGAGGGGGGAAAACTGACTTCACAGTCCTGTAACACTAAACCGGTTTCTCTAAATTCCCTGCTCCAGGCTGAGGGAAGCTGATTCTGAGGACTGGGATGCTGGCATTTCCACTGGCAGGAGCTGGGCTTCCGAAGTCTCAAGTTTCCCAGAATGATCTGACTTATTGACATTACATTTCAGGAGGCAAACTGAGCGCTCTTGAGAAGCTGTGCTTATTTTTTTAGGGTTTCAGCAGCTTTTACACACACTCACACATACCCACACATACACAAACCTTTCTGCAAAGAGAACATTGTATTTATATATTTTAACAAGTCTCCCTGGTCTCTCTGCCACGCATTTTAAATTTAGATGTTGTGGAGGTTAAAAAAAAAGTCAACCTCTGGATATCCTGCAGTTGTGCAGACTCTTAACCCGAGGGCTGTAACACCCCTGAAATTACATGCCAATTGTGCACTTTCACCACCACAGTCGAGAGCACACAGCATTCATCAAAAGGTCAAAGAGTTTTAAGGTGTTTAAGAACCTCAGCAAGTTGTTAAAATTTAGATGCCATGGCAATGATTAATTTCTGTTGCCTTCAAGTGAATATTCCTGAAGGACGATGGTCAAAGTTATTCCCCAATGTCTCTCCATCCAGAACAATACAACATACACACATATCCAGAATCAGACTCATAAGCCATATTTTTCTTTTTTGAGAAAAAAGAATCTTTATAATATGCAATAGTATTCTTATACCCCAACCATAATCCTAAATTCAGTTATTAATATTTTTCCCTTAAGGGTTTTTTTTTAATTAAAAGAGAAAAAACATTAGAGATAGAATTTGGTTCCCAGTCAAATTCCTCTTTCTAAAAGTAACTGCATTGATGAATTTAGCATGTATCCCTTCAGCCCACTCTTCAAAATTTGTTCATCGATATAGCCCTGAACAATACATAGCATTCCTTTTATATTTTAAATGGTATCATCCTGAATGCATCAATCTGTAACTTATTTTCCTCCCTTAAGACTACACTTTGACATCTATCCATATTGACATATGAAAATCTAGTTCATGCCTTTGCATTTGCTATTTTGTACTTTAACATTTAAATGCACCACATTTTATTTATTCATCATTGGGATACTCAGGTTGTTTTTAATTTCTTGGTCTCATAAACAATGCAGCAATGCATCTCCTTGAATGAGTCTCCTTGTGAGAATGTCTTTCTAGGGTGGAGACCTAGAAGCAGAACTGCTGAACCATAGGGTATGTGCATCTTTGATTTAATAAAATACTTCCCAATGGGTCTCCAAAGTGCAGTATAGCAATTTCACTCCTCCAGCAGCCTCTGAGATTGCAGGATGGTTTTCCACTGGGCTCAGATGTGAATGTACCTGGTCTGAGACCTCCTGCCCCATTCCACCTTTCTGTGTTCAGGTTTCTCCAAGCATGGAGATGAGAGCCCTCCAAATAAAGGCTTTTGGGGGAAATCCTTCTTAAACAGTTTCTATCCATGAGGCTCTGCTAACTTGCCGTGGCCTATACCATGGGGTGTGCCCCTCCTTTGTTTGTTTCGACGCTTAGCTTTTATTTCTCCTGACTTGATAAGACAACTGGAAACTCTTCATCTGCTCACACCTGTGCCCTAAACTGACATGACCCAGGGGCCTGACACTGACCAGAGAGGGACCCAGTATCACACTAGTTTGACCTCAGGTTACCTAAGGTCAATATTACTGCTTGGTTTGGATTGTCCATTCATTGCACCAGTATTTAGCAAGCACCTGGGTGACGGGCACAAAGATAAACAAGACAACGCTCTACAGCAGTAACTGTCATCTGTAGGGCATGTACTAGCAGCTTAGGTTCTTATCTCAACCAGTCCTTCCAGCAGGCCTATGAAGAAGGTATTACTATTATCTCCTTTTTACAGGGCAGGAAACTGAGGCTCTGAGTTCAAGGTGTCCTCTCGTGCCCAGACACAGCTAGGATTCCAGTCCACAACTCTTTGTCTCCAGGAGCTCTCTGCGGAGCTGGAGTGAGAGGTCACTTTGGTTAAGGGGAAGAGAGGAGAAGGTAGAAAGGAAGTGTCATTGGAACAGGGCTAGAAGGATGTTTCAAACTTTAATGGGAAAGGATGGTGGGAAGGATAGAGGATGCACAAACGCATGAGGTGGGAAAGAGAAGAAAGTGTTTGGGGAATGGGGAACAGCTGGAGTAGAGGAAACTGGAGGCGTGGAGTAGTACATAAACCAGGAAAACAAGTTGGGACTTGATCACAGTAGAGAGGATGAGTCATTGGAGGCTTGAGCTACAGAGTGATGTGATCAGAGCCGGAAGCCATCAAGAGAATGGAATTGTGGGGAAGTGCAGGGACACTGGGAGAGGAGCTGAGAGGGGAGGGAGATGCTGAGGACTCGCATGCTCACATCCATTCTAACCAGCACCACTAAGGCTGGGAAGCTGGAAAATACAACTCACACACTTCTTTGTAGCTAGACTTCTAGATAAGGATCCATTTTGCTGACATGGATGACACAGAGTCAACATGGTGCCACGGTCACTTGCTTCTTGATTGGAGGACTTCTGTAGTGAAAGAACTCACTTTCTAATTCTTTTTTTTTTTTTCGGTACGCAGGCCTCTCACTGTTGTGGCCTCTCCCATTGCGGAGCACAGGCTCCGCACGCGCAGACTCAGCGGCCATGGCTCACGGGCCCAGCCGCTCCGCGGCATGTGGGATCTTCCCGGACCGGGGCATGAACCCGTGTCCCCTGCGTCGGCAGGCGGACTCTCAACCACTGCGCCACCAGGGAAGCCCTCACTTTCTAATTCTTGACAGATAGGAGGATTCCAAGAGTTGGGTGTTGTTCCTGGAAGCTCTGTTTCTAATGTCTTCTTTAGGTTTTTCAACAAGTTGTTAGCCAACTAAACCTGAGTTCTGCTCAAACTAGCTTAAATGGCTTCTATGTCTGCAAATAAATCCTAAATAAGAAGGCAGTAGCTTGGGTGGAAACAACAGGGCTGGAAAGAAGAGGGAGTGGGTGCACACATTTCAGAAGCAGAAATGGGCAGGATGGGGTAGATCTTGGGGTTTGGGATGGAGGAAATTGTCAAAGTTGATGCTCAGGTCTACATAATGAAGATGTGGGCAGTGATAGGGTTATTAATGGCCACAAACATTGGATTTTGAGAAGCTGACTTTAACCTAGAACTTTGGGGAAGACCTAAATTTGGGGAAGTGGGAAGAAGAGTCAGTTATGACACAATTACCTGTTTAGAAGCCTCTTTCCACTGGAAGCTGGAGTTCTGTGAGGTCAGAATCTTTGCTAGCTTGTTCACTATCATAAACTCTAGGCCTGGCTCAGTGCTAGAAATATTGTGGATACTCAAGAAATATTTGTTGAGTAGTGAAGTTAGGGGTCCAAGGTGAAAGAATAACTACGAAAGGAAAACATTTTTAGAGTAAGAGGGTAGGAAATAATGTAGGAGGGATAAAAGATGTTGAGAAGTAAGAAAAAGACCACCAGATATGACAATTGGGCATGGATAAAACAGGACATTTTAAAAGCTTTTCTAAAAATAAGCTTTTTTAAAAAAAATTGAAGGAAAACATACATGCAGAAAGCACAGGTCATACATGTGTAGCTTAATGAATTACCACAGATTGTAACCACCTTCCAGATCAAAAACCAGAATATTCCCAGCATATCCAAAGCCTCCTTCATAACCCCTCTCCGTCATTAACCTTCACTATAAGGGAAACCACTATCCTGGCTTCTAACATCATAGGTTAATTTTGCCCATTTTGAGCTTTATATAGAGGCATACACTATATATTCAGTTGTGTCTGGCTTCTTTTGCTCAAAATTATATTTGTGAAATTCATCTGTGTTGTTGCATGTGGCAGTAGTTTGTTCATTTTCGTTGCTGCATAGTATTCCACAGAGTAACTGCACCAAACGGTTTATCTGTTTTACTGTTGGTGGACATTTAGCTTGCTTCCTGCTTTTGACTATTAATAAAGCAACTGTAAACATTCTTATATAAATCTTTTGGAATACCTACCTATACATTTATATTAGGTACATATCTAGCAGTGAAATTGCTGGAATATAGGGTCTGAATATATTCAGTTTTAGTAAACACCATCAAAATGATTTCCAAAGTGGATGAATTAATTTATGCAGTCAGCCCTCTGTATACAAATACAAATTTTGGTATCCACAGGGCTCCTGGAACCAATCCCCTGCAGATACTGAGGGACAACTGTCCTCCATCCAACAACTGTACTTTAAAATTGTTATTTTCTCCAAAAGGGATTAGTGCTTTTCATGTTCTGTTTAAGAAATCTCACCTAACTTAAAATCATGGAGATAGTCTTCTATTTTATATTTTAGAAGATTTATTGTTTTGTCTTTCACATTTAGATCTATAACATGCTTAGAGTTGATATTTACATATGTTTTGAGATAGGGGGTCAAGATTAATATTTATTCCATTTGGACATCCAATTGGCCCAACATCATTTACCTGAGAAGATTTCCTTTCCGCATTGTTCTGCAGAACCATCTCTATCATATATTATACGTATATGTGTGAATCTGATTATGGGCTATCTGTTCTAAAATTGTGACGCTGTCATTAACCCAGGTGTTATAACTTTTCCCTCTTGATAGTTTTCATTCTCTGTTCCAAGAAGTAGATATTAGTAATCAGTCATTTTTCCAATTTGCAATGAATACTGAGATTTATAATAAATGTGCTGGATTGTTCTACTGGGAGTTGTGTTTCCTAGAATTCTTTTCTCTGTATGATTCTGGGTTGAGTTAGCCAAAAGTGAAGTTGTGAGAGATTTAGGAAGCAGGAATGAAGCAGGCACCATTATGGTCTAAAAGTCATCAATGCTGAGAGGGAGTGAGAGCCAGCCTAGACGTGCCAGCAGGCTCCTGTGTGCCCTCACTCTTCCCCACTCTGCATCCAGCTCTCCTTCCTGTCTGCAGGCTCTGCCAATAGCAGCACCGCCAGGCCTGCCGGCAGATGCTGTGCTGTGAACACACAGAGCTGTCGTCATGAAGATCCAACAATCCTCCCTAGACTTCCTCTCTAGTTCACGCCCCCCACCCCATCCTACTCCAGCAGCTGGACATGCCTGGGCTCCAGATTTCCCTGTAAGCCAGGGCTGGTTAGTGACTTCCTCTGATTCTTCAACTCCCCTTTCCAGACCTTTACTTCCCCAGCTCTTCCCAAAATTGTGTAAGGTCCATTTCCTATAATAAATTCCTTATCCCATAGCTCATAGTGATTTTGCTTCCCTGATAGAACCCTGATTGAGCCACACATGTTGAAATAATCAACACAACGTACCAGAGGCAAGCCCTAAATTTGCATTTGGTAAAAATCTGCAACTGATGAAAAACTGACTGAAGAACTGCATGATGGGATTCTGGGCTGACAACACTGGCAACGTGACTACATTGCTGATTTTGAATTTAAGATCTTGAAGTTGGCTAACTGACCTCTTTGCTCGTCCTTTCTCCACCTCATCCCTAGCTGCCTTGGATCATTCCCTTTCTATATTCCCACGTCTACCTTTCCCTCCAGATTGTAAACTCATTCAGGGGCTCGTCATATTCCTCTTTGCCTGAAGGAAAGTGTAAGCCCAACACCACAAGGATGCCAGGAGGGAGTGATTGGAAGGGAGAGCTCAGAGTCAAGGTGCTGGCACTTGACTTGGGCCTAAGTGTATGAACAGGACCTCGATGGGCAGGAAGAGAGGGAACAAGTAACAACAGGTAACATTTATCTGTGGATTGTGTGCCAAGCACTGTGCTAATAAGGGCTTTATGCATTAACTTACTCATTCTCATGTCGCCTGGATGAAGCCAGTGCTATCACATCCTCATTTATAGGTGGGGAAACTGGGAATCAGGGTAACTAGAAAATGAACCCATCACCACATTTCCCTACTAATATCCAGATAGAAACTAGGGATGGGGTTGATTTGTCTTAGAATTTAAGAAGAGCCCTTCCTTAGGAGTGGTAATTGCAAAACCTTGGTGTGGTCCTTGAATACATAAGGGAGGCCTGGAAAATGGGAGTGGGGAGAGAGAGAGAGAGAGAGAGAGAGAGGGAGAGGGAGAGGGAGAGAGGCAGGGGCGGGGGGCAGAGAGGTGGTGCTTTTTGTGTTGTTGTTTTATTGTTCCTCCTGAGAGAGACGGAAAAGAAGAAAGAAAGAAGATGGAGAGGAGGTTACATAACTGGGCACAAAGCAAAAGAAATGGCTGATGAGTGTTTTTAAGAATATGACCAAGGAGGCCATAAAGGATGGCTAATGTTTACTTTTAACTTGTCTGATTTTCTGTGATACAAATCCCTCATCTTCCTGAATTTTTAGTAAAAATAAAGTCACCATACACACAAAGAATGTGTCAGTGTGAATCTGTAGGAAATAGGGAAATGGCTGAGTCTCGAGTTTGGGTTATACGACACTGTGAGATGCGCCCTAAACTGAACTAATTCACAGAAGCAGAAGGTCAGAATAAGAGGTAACTCAGAACTTAGGTCCCCCAGGAACTTGCAGAAATCTTAGAGAAGGCTCTGGGCTTTCCAAAGTGTGTGGAATGAGGCATTTGGGACAATCTTCTCTGGATCTTAAGGGGCAAAAGGCTGTGTTTGATGCTTCCATCCTTTAAGGAACTGGGTGAGTGTACTGAGCCCGAAGGCAGGAGCTATGAGCAGAATTTGGGGAAGGGCTGGTAGTAAGATGAGGCTGGAGGGTGGAGCTAGGGTGGACTGCTGTAGGGGGTCAAGATGGTAAAGATACAGCCCCCATTCTCATCAACTGATCAAATAACATCAACATCTATCTGGGGGCTCAAAATGTACAGATAAAAGTAGGTGAAAGTAACACGAGCTAGTGTCTCATTCAGTGGGTGGTGGATCGCTTTCAAAGTCTACTCACCATTTAGTTGTGTTGAATGACACTTGGTAGTGAAGCTTTTGAAAACAGGCAAGAGGATGTGTAAGGACACTAGCTTTGATGTGTGTATACAGCATGGACAAATGCACCAGCCATCTGCCGTCTTCCCCCACATTTCCCCAAAATCCCACCCTCGGAACTTCCCCCTCTGCCTTCCTGAAGCTTGATCAAATTAGTAAGGAACAAGGAAATTCAGGACCTTTTGATCAGGGACTTCATTATTTGAAAATATTTTTACCTTTTGGAATTTTCTAGAACTAGATCCTAACTAATCTCTTAGTGTTAATGGTCTCCAATCAATGACCAAGTCAACAAATGTTTATTGAGCATAGACCATGGCAGGCACTGGGGTTCCAGGGAGAGCCAAGACCCAGACTCACCCTTGATGGTCACAGTGACTTTCAAGAACCCAGGCATGACTTCTAAATATTCAATGAGCTGGCGAAATAGAGCCTTGGAGAAACACTCAACGTTCAAGCTTCATAATGCTCTCTCCTCCGCTTAACCCGCTTCCTTTTGGTGCCTCTACTTGTCAAAATGGTTTTTGTTAAATATTAAAATATCAAGGATGTTCTTTCTTTTAGGAGATTTCTCAACAGGGCTTTATGTTTCTCAAAAGAACAGAGATGTCCAAATCCAGCACCTACATAGAACAGAACGATGGGCACACTCATGTTGACAGCATGTCTGAGGTTGAGTGACATTAAATTTATTTTTCAGGCTTAATTAAGCCTGAAGCCCACAAACCTAAGCCACCATTTATTATAGAAGAGGAAAGCAAGCGACTTGAAATAATGAAGAAAAACAGCATCTTAGGATTTTGTCAGAAAACACTGAATCCTCCTGTAAAAAACAAGACAACAGGCCCCAAATGGAGTCACTTATGCTAAGCCCCACGTCACCAAATGGAGACTTAACGTAATGGCAGTTTCGGCTCTCCCAGAAAGGGAATCTTAAACCAGTCAATCAGGAATCATCATCACAAGTCAGGCAATATCCTGATAGAGCCCTGCTTTCCCCTAAAGGAAAGCGACCTTGCAATAGCCAACCCGATGTTTTGTCTAGTGTGACTTCCTTGTTCCTGCTCTCTTCCCCCTATAAAAGTCTTTCATTCTGTACAGCGCCTCAGAGCTCCTTTCCATCTGCTAGAGGAGATGCTGCCCATTTCATGAACAAGGCCAATAAGATCTTTCAAGTTTACTCTGTTGAATTTTGTTTTTTAACACTCCAAAGACAGCCAATAGCAAAATTAACCCCAAAGACCTAATACCTATCCTTCTACTGCAGTAGAGTGGCTAAGACCATCTCCCCTGGCCTGAGGCTGCTTTTGGAAATCCAGCGGGCTCTGCCCCTCCCACGTGAAGCGCTCTCCTGCCTTGTGCTCAGTACCAGCTCCACAGTGGGGACCACCAGCTGGGCTCTATTTCTTCAGACTGTCTCCCTTTCCAGCCTCACAGAAATGTCATTGCCTTTTCTGAGATTTCTGAGAATTCCCAGGGGCCTCATGGTCTCCAGCATGAGCTTCTGGAACAGGGTAAATTCACAGATCCGCTTTTTGCCCTCAGGCCTGGTTCCCTGCTTAGACTATCAACCAGACCTGAAACTCTGCCCGTCTCCATAACTGCCACTGAAAGCGTCTCACACAAGGGAGTGTGTGTGAGTGTGTGTGTGTGTGTGTGTGTGTCAGAGTCTGTGGGTAGCTTGGTAAAATGGAGGGGTCTAACTCTAACACTCCCCCTGCATTACATCACTCATAACGTCGGCGAGACCTGTCCCCACAAGTCTTCTAGGTGCCCTGCGTGCCAGGCACACGCTCCCTGTCTTCTCTCACTTCCCTTCTTGCCTTCCGCCCTTCCTCTGACCTACAGCTCAAATTCTTCCCATTTGTTTATGTGGAACAATGTCGCTCTCCTCAGCCCATGCCCCTGGACTCGGCACCAGGCCTCCCTCTGCACAGCTAAGGACTCGGCTTACACAGCCAGTTAAGCACGTAGTCAGAGGCCAACTTCCTCCCGTGGACCAAGTGGTGTGGTAGTTTCCAGTTGTGTCCACAGAGTCTCTGACACCTCTCCTTCCGGAGGCGAGCACCTAATTCCCCTCCCCGGCAGTGGGAGCTGAACTTAGTGACTCACTTGCCACAGATGAAATGTGGTAGAAGGGACACGTGATTTCCCAGGTGAGCACGTAAAAGGTGCTATGGCTTCCCCTCCCTCTCAGATCACACGCACTGGGGCAAGCCAGCTGCCATGTCACAAGGACACTCAAGAGAAGCTCCTCTCTTCTCTTCCTCCATTGCTAGTTCTTCCCACCAGACACAGTTTAGGGTCAGAGTGCAAAGTGTGGTAGAGTTTGGGGCCGGGGGGGAGGTGCTGGGTCACAGCAGAGGAGTAGGAAGAACAATCAATACCAAGGTGACCAAGTGCAGGGGAGCAGGGCACAGGCTCTGGAGTCACAAAAACCTGGGTTTGAGTCCCAGCTCTATCTTTTATTACAAGCCCCTTTAAGCTTCTGAAGCATCAGGTTGCTCATCTGTAAAATGGGGCATTAGCTCCTTCAGAAAGACGCTCTGAGGAGTAAGTAGACTGAGGCACAGTTAAGCTGGGTGTGAGGCCTGGCCCAATGTAAGCACTCCTTGGTAGTAGTAATTATGATGGTGCTGAGTATTGGCTGAGCACCTACTATGCATGCATCAGGCTCTGTGGGAGCTGCATTACACACATTATCATATAATTATTGATATGATATGATATCTTAATCTTCACACACCAACTCAATAAGGTTGACAAATTGTAGTGGTTGAATAGTATCTCCCCAAAAAGATATGTCCAAATCAGAATCCCAGATATCTGTGAATGGTGTGACCTTATTTGGAAATAGGGTCTTTGCAGATGTAATTAAGTTAGGGATCTTGGGATGAGATCAGTTTCAATTTAGACTAGGCCCTAAATTTCATGATAGGGGTCCTTATAAGAGAAAGGAGAAGGATGTTTGAGGCCCAGAGGAGGGAAGAAGGCCACGTGAAGATGGAGGCAGAGGTGGGAGTTATGGTGCCACAAGGCAAGGAAAGCCAGAGCTGGAAGTTTTCTCCCCTGGAGCCTCTGGAGGGAAGCACGGACTTGCTGACACCTCAAGTCTGGACTTCTGGCTTCTATGATTACGAAGAGAATGAATTCCTATTGTTTTAGGCCACCAAGTTTGTGGTCATTTGTTACAGCAGCCCTGGGAAACTAATACATATGTTTTTATCCCCACTTTACAGATGAGGAAATGAAAGTGAACTAACTTGCTTAGGGTCTGTTTTTATGCAAAGCACTGATTTACGCTAGATAAACATGAAGCTACTGAGTGCCTATAAGAGAAAGGATCAGGAACCAACAGAGGAAAATTAGGACAAACGTGTAGCTCCATGCCTCCACTGGAGGAAAGGAAAAGGAGTCCACATCATTTCACTTAATGTGTGACTTCTCACAAATACCAAGCTCGTTTAATTAGGTCAGCAAAAACCCTCCTGGAAGGAGAAAGCTAGCAAAACAGAACTCAGGGTGACATGTAAAACAGCTCAGCACAAATCTGTGGAAGAGACCAGACCAGCCAGAACCAGCGCTGAAGACTGATGATTAGACCCTTGGGAGACTTTGAGCAGATTAAATTAATAGAGCAATTAGGGGCAAGGAAGCAGGCTAAGCCTCTTAAAATCTAGGAATTGATGGAGAAAATTTCAGGACAACTCGGTTTGTAGGAAAGACTCAGGTCGCAAACTTTAATTTCTCTTTGGTTCCTTTTTAAGATGCTGAAATGGCAGGTCTAAAGAGCAAGAAATAATCACAGATTTCTTCTAAAGTGAAAACAGCAGGGAATCATTAACTTTTAAGGTCTACTCATTTCCCAAGGAGCCAAGGAGCCCTGCCTGATCTTGAGGGTTTAATCCACTTACACACAGGGGAAAGATTTCTGCAAACCTACATCATTATCATCCCAAGAGGCTTCTCTTGCCTTTCTTCTGAAAAACAATTTGCACTTTCCATAGCTGCAAAAATAAATGCTCAAAGTACAAAACTTGGAAAACTTGAAAAGGCACAAAGAAAATAAAAGGAAAAAATAAGCACCATAATCCCACCTCCAACATATTAAAATATTTTCTTCTGGTATTTTATATATAGTTACAGATATAAATATATAATTCAAAACCAAGCGGACTGTAGCTGCTCCTGCATGTTCATGGGAGGGGTGGGGTGCGTGCATAATGCATATTTATGGAGAAAACAACAGCTAACATTTAATAGTATTTACTTTGTGCCAAACATAATTCTAAGCACTTTGTACATATTAACTCTAAGAAACTTTTGCCTACTACCAAGTCCAAAGATACTCTTCTGTATTTAACTCATTTGATTCTCAACGACCCTCTTCAATGGTAGTGTCACCCCCATTCTGTATATAAGGAAACTGAGGCTCGTGAAGACCAGTGCCCCAAACCACACAGCTGGTGAGCGGCGGAGCGGGGTTCGTCCCAGCCTACTCGGGAAGCAACCATTCACTGCTGCCTTCCTCTTAGACCGGGAGGTGGGAGGGACTCACGGTTCAGAGATTCCCCTCGTTGATCTCTTTTGTGCCAGACTGACGTCTGCCAGTCATCAAGGAGAAGAGGTTCGTAATCTTGGGGTGGGGAGCACGTGTTAAGGAAGGGGTGAGGGAAACTGAAGCGAGGAGAGCCTAGAGTGGGGGCGGGCCCTGCCCTGGCGCCGCCCTACAGGTGGGCAGCCCCCGCCCACCGCCACGCCCACCGCCACGCCCACCCCCGCCCACGGCCTGGGTCGGTCCCTCAGAGCCTGGGGCGGGTAGCCTGAGATGCTTGCAGTAGGAGAGTTAGTCACGCAGCACTCTGAACGTTAAGAAAAGTCTGCCACACACATGTTTGCCCAGGGCAGCAGCTGGTTTTGGAGAAATTCAGGGAAATGACTGAATCCCACGTCTGAGCTGGGGCAGTGGAGGGGGGAAGCGGGAAGAGAAGCCTCAGCGCGTTGAGAGGCCGCAGGCAGCAGTGAGCCCCTGGGAATCTGGATAAATCTTGAACAAGACATTGTACATTGTACTCTCTATAAACACGGACCAGAGGATACGACCAATTCTGTCTCAAGCCGAAAGTGCTGAATGATCTCAGCCGACATCTGGAAGAGAGAGAGAAATTCACACATGCATATACATACATGCTCTCTATAACATGTGTATTATGTGTTGTATGTTATATATTATGTATACGACACAAAACGTGTACGAGTAGATATGTAAATAATTCTTTACAAAAAGTGACATTATCATACATAATGTAATAAATCTATAATATACAGTATATATGTGACATGATTACATTATATAACATACATATTATATGACAAGTACACAACAAAATATACACATTTTATATATGATCTACAAGCACACACTGATATAATTTTTATTAAAATGTAATATTACATGTGGTTTTTGGTTTTTTTTGATGTGGACCATTTTTAAAGTCTTTATTGAATTCGTTACAATATTGCTGCTGTTTTATGTTTTTGGTTTTCTGGCCACAAAGCATGTGGGATCTTAGCTCCCTGACCAGGGATCGAATCCACACCCCCTGCACTGGAAGGCAAAGTCCTAACCACTGGACCTCCAGGGAAGTCCCAAAATGTAATATTACATGTGGTTTTAACCTTCTTTCCCATTAAATTTTTTTTATAAAAATGGGACATTATTATATATACAATTTTGTGGGATTTTTACTTAGAAATATACTGTGAATACTTTATCATCTTAGTAATATTCTTTTACAATATGATTGTTAACATATTTTTATATTCTATGTGGAGCATCAAAATTTGCTTAACCAGTCTCCAATTTATTTGGTTATTTGGGCTTTTTTTGAGTTTTTGTTATTATAAATATGCTGTTAATGAACTTCTTATAAATAGATCTCTGATTTGACATGTAGTGCCGGCACCAGTCAAGGCCTGACAAGAAACAGGTGGCATGCTAAAACTGAGTAATTGAGGGACGTCTAATAAAAGGACAACATACAAATGTGTGAAACCAGCCACGGATGGTGCATGCAGTGCTGGGGGCTACTACCACCCCTAGACTGGAGGGGGCAGGGAAGGAGCAGTTATCAGAACCTGCAGAGGTTGGTGTTTGGGGAGGGTCACCTGGTAGGAGGTGTGGCCTTTGGTGCAGAGATGCAGCAAGCCCAGGCAGCACAGGAAGCCAAAGAAACAGTAACCTCACCCTCTTCCCATCCTCCCAGCTCCTTCTCATGACTCTCATTAGCAGGACCCAGCCACAAGCCAGAGGCCAGTCCACACAGCTCAGGCCCCAGGGGCACAGAGGGATGGAGAAGAGTAGACAGTGGATCTGGAGAAGCAAACTGAGGCTAATGCACCATAAAGAAATACGTTAATTTCATACCCAATAGCAGTATAAAAAGGCACCTATTTCTCCATAATACCCATGTAGGTACTGGGCATTACCACTTGTAGGGGGCTGAATAATGGCTCTCAAGAATATCAGATCCAAATCCCTGGAACTTCTAAGTGTTACCTTACATAGAAGAAAGGTCTTTGCAGATGTGATTATGTTAAAGATCTTGAAATGGGGAGGTTATCCTGGATTATCCAAGTGGGCATCATGAGTGTCCTTATAAGAGAAGGGCAGAGGGAGATTTGACACAGAGCAGAGATTGGAGTCATGTGGCCACAAGCCAAGGAATGCCAACGGCCATCAGAAACCGGAAAAGGCAAGGAGTGGATTCTCCCCTAGAGCCTCCAGAGCGAGTGTGGCCCTGCTGGCACTTTGACTTCAACCCACTGAATAAACTGAGTTTGTGATAAATTTTTACAGCAGTCATGGAAAACTAATACACCACTTTTTTCAATCTGTGCTAGTCATGGGGTTAGGGAGTAGGAGAATGTTTCATTATTGCTTCACTTTCTATTTCTCTTGTTGCTTGTGAGGTCAAATACTTTTTTATGTTTAGTTTTCTTTTGTAGAATCGCCTTTGTCTGTGGCAGGGGTGAGGGTGGCAGTAGGATTCATCTTTTTCTGCTTGGTTTGTGGAGTGTTTTATATCATAAGCTACCAACTGCTGGTTTGTTTCCCAAACATTTTAGTAGGTTTGTTACTTTTTATAGGTGGCTTTGGTGTTTTGATACAATGGAACTTAAAATTTTTATGTGGTCAAACCTTTTAATCTTTGCCTTTTTTTTTTTAAAGAATGCCTACTCTTACCACTTTTTTTAAATCATTTTATTTAGTTAGTTAGTTAATTAGTTAGTTACACCATGTCTTAGTTGCGGCAGGAGGGCTCCTTAGTTGCAGCATGTGGGCTCCTTAGTTGTGGCATGTAAACTCTTAGTTGTGCCATGCAGGTGGAATCTAGTTCCCTGACCAGGGGTTGAACCCGGGCCCCCTGCATTGGGAGCGCAGAGTCTTATCCACTGTGCCACCAGGGAAGTCCCTGCCTATATGTTTTAGAATGATGCCGATTTCAACATGATTACATAAATAGGACTTAGTCTATTTTACAGTTTCTTTTTAACCTCTAATTTTTATCTTCCAACTAACTAGTACTGGTCACCTAACAACTGATAGTGGTAAAAAAAATATGTGTAGAGCAGAAAAAGAAGTATTAGTCAGAAAAGCTTACAAAGCTTGCAAAAATGGAGGGGATTAAAAACATATCATTCTTCATTGTATTATGTATCAGCAGGTAGTTGGCAGAAAATACTTGAATCTATCATGTATTATTGAACCAGTACCGTTATTTGTTGCTGTGGACTTAACCATTGTCAGTTCTGCGAATTTTTATCCCAAACAGAAGCTAAATATCCTGGCTTTCACTACTATACCACACTTCTGTGGCTTAGCAGTGGTAAAGCTTTATTGCAACTTTTTTTTTTTGGCCACACTGCGAGGCATGTAGAATCTTAGTTGCCCTACCAGGAATTGAACCCATGCCCCCTGCAGTGGAAGCTCGGAGTCTTACTCGACCGCCAGGGAAGTCCCTTTATTGCAACTTTTGAACTTGGGCCTGAGATTGAAATTTTTCTGGATGAGAACTTCCCTTTATTATTTTTATTTATTTATTTATTTATGTATTTATTAAGCAGTCATTATTATTGAACATTGAATAGCTTTGAAAATTAATTTCTGCGGACTTGATAATGCTTCTTAATGAATTCAATCTAAAATTAAAAGACAAAACAGTGTTTACTGCAAAACTTATGTACTGCAATGAGGTCATCTTGATGGTAACTAACAGTACTTGGATCACAAGTAATGTCAGACGGCTTTATACAGTTTCTATGTTTTCAAAAATTAAAGTGAGACATGACATCTCCATTGCCACACAAATTTTCAGTGGGTATATTTATACATTCAGCTCATACTATAGTTCCAGAAGCATTTTTTGAACGTCCATGCAAGGATAAAGGGACTTTCCATATTTCAAAATCCATTTATCTGCAATTGAGGAGCTTCCACATAATCTTCAATTGGAAGTGATTAATCTGCATTATAACAACATGCTCAAAGGCAAATAAGAATGGAACAAATAGAATTCTAAAAATGCCTTCCAAACAATGAATATGCTCAATTAAAATTGTATGCTTCAAAATTGGTATCAGTATTTGGTAGCACCTAGCTGTGTGAAAAGACATTTTCAAAGATAAAATACATAAAATCCCATTACAGATCAGTAATAACAGATAAACATTTGCAATAGATTTCTATATCCACTATTGGGAACACTAACTTTGAACCCCCATTAAGCAAAATGTTATCCTCTCCCAAAACAGAATTCCATTCTTACCATTAGTAAACCTATGTCACAAAAAATTGTATTCATTTATTATCATTGTTTTGTTGTATTATTACATTTTGAATTTTGTCAGTAAGAATTTTATGGCAATTTGTATTCTCTCTTGTTGTATAAGTGCCTAGATAATATTTTCAATTTTACCTCTTGGCCTACAAAGCCCATAATATTTACTATCTAGTTCTTAACAGAAAAAGTTTGCTGACCTTGGATTTAGAGGATGTACACCAAAATGTCAACAGTGGTTTTTCCCCAGTATTTAGATTATGAATATTTTAATTTACTTCTTATTCTTGCTATTTGCATTTTCTCATTTATCAGCAATGAACACGTATTAACCATGTAATAAAGAAAATAAGCTACTTATAAAATCAGTTCTAGAAACTGCTCCTCCAATCAAGTTGATACATGCATCACTAAAAAAAGTTCTCCATTCCGTAAAGTAGGCTCACTTCTATGGAATTCATTGTCTTTCGCATCAGGTGTGGAAAATTGCAATAAAACTGAGGACTTCCTATGAAGAGAAGCCCTTGTGTTTTGCTCAGAACCACATCAGGGCAGAGAATTTCCAGGAGGACATTTCATCTGCCACAAGGCTGAATCAGATTTTTCAGAAGCCCCACTCAGCCTTATGGGGAGCAAGCAGAATGGATGGGCTGTGGAGTCCCCTCCCAACACAGCATCTGACATCCCACCACTTGAGATGCTCTATAGCAGATTGCACATTTGATTGGAAGTAACTATCCCGAGACTGATCCACGATCACAGGTTAGACAGGATCAGGGCTGCTGAAGGGATGGAAAATGAGCTCTGTCCATTTTGCCCAGTAACAATCTGTGCCAGTGGTGGTCTGGTGTGGTAGTTTGCAAACCTTTTATGTTTTCAGAAGAAACTATACACTGAATTCCAACATTTAAAAAATCCATTTTTATCTGTATAAATTTATTTTATAATTTCAAGTGGCAATATTTACCATTTATAGTAATCAAACAGCAAGGGAAATGAGGCTATTCAGATAAAAGTTAAAATTAGATTTAGACTGGCCTCAGCATCAAGTCTGTCCTCCTGCATTATGTTTCTGTTGCATGGAATCAATAAAATCCCAATTCCCATAGCATGTGATTGCAAGCAGTAACAGCTTTTAACTGCTTGCTTTGCAACCTTGAGATACCCTTCAATTGAACTCATCTAAAATCTTAAAAGTAGTAGAAAATGTTTGTCTTAAGAATGTAATCACTAACATTCTCTTCCAACTGCCAATATTGCTTATCATGAGTATAAAAGTCAATCAAGTAGCATCCAAAACTATAATAAATATTAAAATGAATATATTTTAATATACTCAATATTAATATTTAAATAAATATTAAAATGAATCTAAATATGGTATGTTTACCATCTGGAAGTGCCAATTATTACACAACTCACTATTGTGCTGGGTTCGAGTTTAAGTGAATATGCACAGATCTGAATATTTTTAAGAAAGGAGAATAGGGCTTCCCTGGTGGCGCAGTGGTTGAGAGTCTGCCTGCCGATGCAGGGGACACAGGTTTGTGCCCCGGTTGGGAAGATCCCACGTGCTGCAGAGCGGCTAGGCCCGTGAGCCATGGCCACTGAGCCTGCGCATCCGGAGCCTGTGCTCCGCAACGGGAGAGGCCTCAACAGTGAGAAGCCCCAACAGTGAGAGGCCCGCGTACTGCAAAAAAAAAAAAAAAAGAAAGGAGAATAGAGTTATGAACTAATCAATATTGTTAAGGAAGGTCACAGAAGCATATAGTATGTACTCAATAAACATTTGTCAACTGAATGAATGAATGAGATTTTCTCTACAAAAGGCAGCACAAGTTTGTGCTGTGATGGTCTCTGCCATGTTGAATCTAATTATGGAACATCTGAATGTACCTGTTTGTGTTTGTGTGTGTTTGTTATAGTTTTTAGAAACCATATAGTAAAGTACATAGTTACAAACGAAGTCTCTGGAGTCAGAGTCCCTGCATTCAAATCCCAGTGTTACTATTTACTAGATATATGGACTCGGAATAACTGCTTAACTTCTTCTCTGTGCCTTAGTTTTCTCATCTGTAAAATGAGGATAAAATAGCACCCACTTCACAGGTAGTTGTGAGGATTAAATGAGCTATTCATGTAAGTAACTTGAGAAAGTTTTGCTATTTAAAGCCAGTAAAATAATTATATATATACTAAAGAAATGTAAATCAAAAGCAAATGTTTACAGAATTCTCCAAGGAATCCTAAGATCTCAGGGAACATAGTTTGAGAGAGTGAGTGTTTGTGAATCTCAAAGCAAGATGACCTCCTCTTGTTTGGTTGCTTAATTTATCCCAAAGGAACCTCCGGTGGGTTTCCTCACCCCTGCTTGGACCTGATTCCCAAATTTTCATTTCTATCCTATGCATAACCAAGTTTCCTCTGTAAAAAGGATGGTGTAATAGTTTCCTAGGGCTGCTCTAACAAATTAGCACGAACTAGATGCCTTAAAACAACAGAAATTTATTATTTCACAGTTCTGGAAGCCAGAAGTCTGAAATCGAGGTTTGGCAGGGCCATGTTCCCTCTGATACCTACCTGCAGGGAATCCTTCCTTGTCTCATCCTAGCCTCGGATGGTTTGCCAGCAATCTCTATCATTCCTTGGTTTATAGATGCATCACTCCAGTCCTCCGTCTTCACACGTGTTCCTTGTGTCTCTTCACATCCTCTGTGTCCAAATTTCCCTTTTTATAATGACACCAGTCCGACTGGATTAGGGCCCACCTTAATGAGCTCATTTTAACTTGATTACCTCTGTAAAGACCCTATCACCAATTAAGATTACATTCTGAAGTACTGGGGGGCAGGACTTCAATATATCTTTCTGGGGAGACATAACCCATAACTGATGGCAACAAAGAATGTCCAAGGTGCTAGGGTTTGGATGACTGCTAAACAACCTAGGTGGCCCAGAGGGACTGGACAGGCCTAAGGGCTATGCAAGGGTTTGAGTCCCTGCACCTAGTTGGAGGAGGGAGCTAGCATGCGTTGTGTGCTCTTAGCGCACAGTGCTGTATCAAGCACATCGCAAACACCAGCTGTTTGCAAACACCACCTGTTAAATGCGCATTATCCTCTTGTGTTGCAGGTGTTATTTTGACCATTTTACAGATGAGAAAACTGAGGCCTGGTGAGGTCAACAGACTAGTACTCAATCAGTTTGGGATTCTGGCTATGGTCTACTGGAGAAACTGGGGTTTGCTATTTATGCTGGTGACTATGTCACTTCCATTCCCACTTTATTCCTGGACTGTTGGTGGGTTTAGAATCTAGTCAGTGATTACGGTGACAGTCAGTCCCCTCTCCTAGTTTTAGATATGACTCACTGGGTCACATCTTTTATCCAGATTTAACCATGAGCATTATGTGAAAGCAGAAGTGAAATATTTTGCCCTTTTTCCCAAAGGTATCACAACTATCAGAGATTTATGACTAGGCACTGAATTGAAATGCTGATTTCGGAGTGCCTAACATGTGCTGAAGGTGTTTTTATTTTTATTTTATTTACTTTTTTAATAAATTTATTTATTTTGGCTGTGTTGGGTCTTCAATGCTGCATGCGGGCTTTCTCTAGTTGCTGCGAGCGGGGGCTACTTTTTGTTGCAGCGCGCAGGCTTCTCACTGTGGTGGCTTCTCTTGCTGCGGAGCACGGGCTCAGTAGTTGCGGCACATGGGCTCAGTAGTTGTGGCTTGCGGGCTCTAGAGCACAGGCTCAGTAGTTGTGGCGCATGGGCCTAGTTGCTCCGCAACATGTGGGATCTTCCTGGACCAGGGCTCAAACCCGTGTCCCCTGCATTGGCAGGAGAATTCTTAACCACTGTGCCACCAGGGAAGCCCTGAAAGGTGTTTTTAAATAAGAATAACCTGGAGACTCCATGCCACCGAGACATGTGTCAGATATGGTACCAAGAATCATCCAGGGCTTACCCTGTGCCAGGCCGAGTCTAAGCGTGTACGTACATTTTCTCATTTAATTATCAGAAAATGCCTGATGAGACTGGTATTTTAGTTCCATTTCCAGATTAAAAAATGGAGACTCATGGTCCGATTGAATCTTTTGTAAGTGGGAAAGGCAGGATTTATCTGATTTGAAAGCCTATGCTCTGAATCTTGACTATTCCCCCAGTTACACACAACAACAACCAAAAAAACTCAGCACTCAGCAGAGTTCAGGTTCAAGGGAATGCAAAGACCTCCGCTGGAGAGTGTTCACACCCTCTCTCCAGACCAGAGAAGGGGCCTTCCCGCCTCCCACGTGGTACTACAGGAATGGCTCACGGGCCAGGGGCCCTCTCCCCAGCTGGACCAGGTGGTTATTTTGCAGCTGAGCGTCAAAATACACAGACTGAGGTTTCTCTGCTGCATTTCCTTTGTCCTCCCCCACCCACGCCCGCCCTCTCTCACCTTGTGCTTATTAACACAGCAGGCTTACCCAGCACCTTTTATTTTTAGGATCTTAGAATGTTTGAACAAGACATTTGTATTATGTTCATGTGCTCATGACTGGGAAAATCAGAATCACAAAGGCTCTTATGATCATGATGACTTAGATGGTTATGCAACAAACAATTCAAGATAAAAGCCTTGGGGAGGTGGATAGGGTGCTGCCGCAGACCTGTCCCCAGGCCTCAGGGCTTGCTGATCTGGGTGAAAACAGCTCCTACCTTCCAGGGCCCTGCCTGCCTCTGCTGCAAGGGCGTTATTGACAGGCAGGGAGGCCGACAGCTGGGCTGCCTCAAAGTCATGCTCACCCGCGTTAGCCATTTTAAGTCGTTTAAAATTCATTTCAAATACTAGGAATAGCAGTTTGTCACTTCCTCTGTTGTTGTTGTTTTTTCCCACGGACATATTAATATGGATGTGGCTAGCAGGTTCCAAGCTCTGAATTGAGCTCATTAAGTCACAGCTGGCTGGGAATACATGTCAATCTATGCCTTTATTTGTCAAGCTGGTTTTATAATGAAATGAAAGTGGACTCCTCCAGACACTCCCTTCCCTGAAAGCAAAGCCGCTCTACCCTCTGGGGAGTGGGTACCACTGAGCTCTGATGATGCTCTTTTCTCAGAAGAAATGCATATATGATTTCAGTAATTAAAACATTTAATTTGGTGATTATCCTCACAAAAAGAAACCACTTGAATTAACCCTGGTGGGGGAACATTCCATCCAGCTGTTAGAACCAGGGCTTTCTGCCCCCTCATCCCACCTCCTTTCCGTTGAGGGAACAGCCCACCTGCTTGGGGACGTTCCCTTGTCACTCACCATATACCAGTTTTCTGAGTGGAAGTGTGGCTGGCCAGATGGCCCGCAGCATTACTCACTTTCCTCTGCTGAAACACATGGTTCCATTTCTGAAACACAGTATTTATTTTTAAAAAGAGCTCAAGAAAAAGCTGATTCATTGTTACTCCAGAGGAACTCCTTAAGGGAAGATAATACCCTTAAGAGCAGACATTTCGTGAAAACCTTTTTGGTTTAAATAAAACGACCTGCTGTGTCAAATACATTCACCTGGGGAGCTTGTTAAACAAGGGGATTCCCAGGTCCACCCCTCCTGAAACGGGAACCTAGGCAGGGGCCCAGAATCCGGCTTTTAAACAAGCTCCCTGGGTGATTCACTTGCATCCTGAAGTTTGGGAGCCACTGGGGTAGGGGGGAGACACCCACTCATCATCAGTGCTGGGTTGGGTTGTAACAGTGAGTCAGGCGGGGAATGATGGGCCCGAGCTCACCTGGCAGCCTCTGCCAAACTAGAAAATGATGTGCAGTTAAGCTTTTCAAGAGGCAGTTAATCAGTTCACCCCCTCTTGTACCTCAGAGCCAGCCTTTGTGTCCCTGGGTAATCAGGAAAGTCACCAAGACTCCCCAAGTAATGTGGCCTGGAGGATGACAGAGCAGAAGTCCTCAGATGTTGTCTGTTAACCCAGAAAACAGAACAGGCTGAGTCCTCCAGCCTTACCCCAACTGGGTTCTAACTCTCAGAAGCTGCTGAGGAAGAGCCCGGCATACCCGCAGATGTTTTTGTAGTGGTTCCCAAATGTCAGTCCAACCCAGGGTCCGGACCTGGACCGTCCAGAGAACTTATTAAAAATACAGATTTCTGTGCCCCAGCCCTGCGGCACTGATGGAGACTGTCTTGGAGTCTGGGTCCTGAAATCTGTATCCATGGCAATCTTTCCTGGGGATCAGGAACCACTGTGAACAGAGAGTACCGCTTGTTGGATCATGAGGATATTAGAAATAAACCTACAGAGAAGTCAATGTAAAGAAAAGAAACTAGACATCAGATGGCAGGGGAACCATGATCCTGCAGCCCTAGATTGTACCAGACGTCCTCATAAGGGGAAGGCAATCGATGAGAACTGAAAAGAAAGACATCCCTTTAAAAGGGGTAATTCACATTTGTTTTGCTCCCTTTTAACACTGGCAGCTTCCAGAATGATGGAGAGGGTGGGATGAAGAAGATTCTAACTGCACAGGCTGCTGGCTCCTATGAGGGGATTTCTTTTTTTTGAAGGGGTATTTCCAGTGGTGTGTTATAAGTGGGTGCTCGGGGAAAAAAAGAAAGAAAACGCCCTGATTTGTAATGTTGGCTGATTTCCCTGGAGTGAATCCTTCCTCCGTGGCCTATTTCAAGCTAGCAATGGGATGTCACTGAGCGTGAAGTTGGGAAGAGATAGGTACAGTTGGCTCTCTCTGCTGGCAGAAGCTCGCTCCAGCACACCTCGGGATAGGCCCCAAATTCAAAGGAGACCTTCCTGAAAAAATCCAGCAGTATCTGCAGCAACATCACCATGCTGGAATCCCTGTGGGAGGGAGACAGGCAGAGTAACTGGGAAGGCAGAATAACACCACCTGTGTGGTTCAGAGGTTCTCCACACCAGCTGTGCGGACATTGCCGGGTACCGCGCCAGGAGCCACGCTCAATGCCCAAGCACAAACTCCCCAACCAAAAGCCAGCCCCTCGCCTAAGGCAGAGCCCAGTTTCCCAAGGAAGTGGGGACATGCAGCGGAAACGGGAACCAATAACTTCAGGTGGGAGAAGGGGGTTCTTTCTTTTTGAATTCTGCTCATAAACACTCATTGAAGACCGAGAGTTCACAAAAAAGGAAATGGAGCTGTTGCCCCGAAGCCCTGGTATCCGGACAAGCAGATTCTGCAACATTAGGGGGAGGGGCTTGGGATGACACATTCTGCACAACCTGAACTGGAGTGGAATGGAAACTATCCAGTTAATCGTTCAAATCTGTGTCTAAGGAACCATGATGCTCAGTTATGCATTTCAAGTACTTTCAAAAACTGCTCTGGAGATGTGAAACCCATGATGGAGAGAAAATTAGCACTGATTTTCCTAAGTAGGTGAAAATGCGTCGGGTAAATAATGGGAAAGAAAGCAGAGGTTTCTGGGAATTACCTCGCCTGCATGAGTGAAGAAAGAATGAGGTGGGGTGGGAGGAAATGACAATGCAAATCCCAGATTTGATGGAAAATATCTTTCGTGCCCCTGGTCCTCAAGAAGAGCTGGTTGGTCCTGAAACAAAAGCAACCAACGCTGTACAACTCTGCTCTGTTCCTACGTTCCCTTAATGTGTTGGACAGATCTGGAGTGAAAGACAAGGGGTAGAGGGAACGCAGAATGCAGGGATCACTTTATTTTCAAGCCACTTCCTGTTGTGAGACCACAAGCCTGGAGCGTGTGGGTGCCCTTGTGTGTTTATGTTTGGGGTGGGAGTTAGGGAAAGCTAGTAAAATCCCAGTTTACCAAAAATCAAGCAAGTGAGATCCTGCTGTACGATGATCTGCTATACATGTTTGCTGGTGGGATCGGCTGACAGACCGTGATGTGCTGGGACCAGCTGGGGCACTGGCTGGTGGGACCCACACATGCACATCTCTTCCCAACCTGACATCAGCGACATGACACTGACAGCTTGAAATCAGCCACAGCAGGATTTACACTGTAGTAATTGGCAGATCCTGGGTCATTGGTCCATGGAGAGCTGGATATTACAGACCTACCACCACACCACTGTGGGCAAGTTACTCTAATGAGAGGTTGGATCATAACTGTGTCACTTAGTGTGCTCAGGCCACCGTCACAAAATACCACAGACTGAGTGGCTGAAACAACAGACATTTATTTTCTCACAGTTCTAGAGGCTAGAAGTCCAAAGTCAAAGTGTCAGCAGGGTTGGTTTCTCCTGAGGCCTCTGTACTTGGCTTGCAGATGGCCACCTTCTCGCAGCATCTTCACAGGCTTTGCTCTGTGCATGCCCGTCCCTGGCATCTCTTCCACTTCTTATAAGGACACCAGTCAGATTGAATTAGGGCCTACTCATAAGACCTCCTTTGACCTTAATTACTTCTTTAAAGGCCCAATGTCCAAATACAATCACATTGGGTGCTCTGGCTTGAGGTGCCTCTGGTCAGAATGCCCAGGAGCATGAATCTTCCTTTCTGACCCTAACAGATAGCCCAGCTCACCTCAGCCCTGCCACACCACCCTCTGCTTCTCCACCATCAGCTGCAGACTCTTGCCTATTCTCCGTCAGTCCCTTCATCCCCCAATCCTCGCTGTGTCCGCTGTGCTGCAGGCACTGTGCTAGCACTATGGGCGTGGCAGTACAAGTGGCAGCCTAGTCCCTGGACACCTACACAAGCCATTACAACTGTGATGCTCCCTTGAGACAGAGCATGTCGTGGGAAGACAGAGTGCACTGACCCCAGGGAAGTGCTGTTTGAGCTGAGATCTGAGCCAGCGAGTAGGGTTAGCTGAGTAGGGAGGGGGTTAAGCGTGGGGGACACAGAGCAAGCAGACGTGCAAAGGCACTGAGGTAGAAAGAGGTGTGTTCTGCCGTCTTCAGGCCGTGCTCCCTTCTCTTGCCCCCGCCCCCACTCCCCACTCCGATGGGTCCTGCTTGGTGGGGAGGTGGCGAGGGGCAAGAAAAAACTCATGGACTGGGAGAAGGTGGAGTGGGGGCTACAGGGCTTGTTAAGAGACTGGAGTCCTCTGTAAGTTTTCAAAAATCTTCAGTGTTTATTAAGAGAATGAGAAAGTTGGAGGGTAAGAGACTATGACCAGAGAGTAGAACTTCCAGAATCAAGATTTAAGAGTGAAGCAGTTCCAGGAGATGATGGAGGCTGGAGGGACCTGCGGCAAGGGTGCTGAGGTGAATGTCATTGAAGGCAAGCAATTCAAGAAACCAAGAGCCTGGAGAGATGCCAGCCTGGGAATTGGCAGGAGTGAGAGGGGGAGAGACCGAGAACAACCTGGGTGAGGAGAGAGCAGAGGAGCTGCAGGAGAGACCCTGTCCAAGACCACAGGCCCATCTGCTCTTGCCATCGCCAGCTGAGTACGTGGGAAAGTTCGAGGGAGGCTGTTGCAGCCTCTGAACCGGGCTCCTCCCCGGTTCCCTGCCTCCGATGGTGAACCGCGCTGCTGTGCGGAGAACGTAACTAGGACTGCGGTAAAGGCCAGGGCCTGGGGACTGAACTTTGAGAAACATCAGGAAAACAGCACTCCAGATTTATTTATGGGAGAGATAAACACTTGTTTGCAAAACTAGGAGTAAATGAAATTTAGAAAGAGAAGCACACACTCAGGCATTAGTAGTATTGACTGTACCCTGGCTTCCCAGTCACCCAGGGGCACCCCCAGAGGTGTAACTTCAACAGTAATAAACCACAGGTCTTTGGCCGGCGCCCACCCACCGTTAAGCACCCCAGCCTTCTGCTGGGTCTTTCTCAGTTATTTCTGGGAGCTCTGCATGAATGTTTCTAGACGCTCACAACAGCCCTCTCTGGTCCCACTGGGTGTCCACCACTCTGCTCACTCTGGTAGTCTAGCCTGGAAGTCACCTTCCCTGGGGCCGTTCTCTCTTGAGGACTCTGATGTCCTTGCCAACGGTGCCATCTCCTGGGGCTTCCAGCACTGCTGCTGCCTCTAACAGCTTCCCGGAAGGGCATTGCTTCCCCATGCCTCTGTTAGTACTGCTGGGACCTCCTCCCCATTGGCTCTGGGCACATCGGCTAATGTACTGAAGGGTGAAGGTGACAGAGCTTTGCCAAAGCCATCCCCTGCTTCAGGTCAAAGTGGGGAGACTGTTTTCCCCCCTTTTTTGTGTGTGATCTGAAAATCAGCTAGGATCCCTCTGGCCCTGGCGACTTAACAGGCTGGACCCCTCTGTGCGTGCCCAAGGTGCTCTCCGAGGTCCCTAGAGGAGGCTGGCGCCCTCACAGTCACCTCAGGGCCGAAGCTCCTGGTGTCCCAGTCAGCTCAGTGTGTGGGCCCCTCACCATCTCACACATGCCATTTTCTGTTTCACACCAGCTTGGCCCCGCCACGAACCTCAGCTCATTCTTTGATTTTTATTAAAAACAAAACAAACAAAACCCCCACCATTCATATAAATGATCTGTGAGATGTGCTAGGCATGACTGGATGCTTAGGAGGGGAGGGAGGTTTATATCACAGCAGCACAACTCACAGAGAGACTGGACTTCCCTTAGTCTTAAACATAACCCACTCGCAATTGTTTATGAGTACACACGCTTTGCAAAAGTGTTCAGCAATGTCTAGCCGAGTTGAACGCATGCATACCCTATACCCAGACCCAGCAATTCCATCCCACAAACACGCTACGAATATTCACCAAGACATGTACAAAAATGACCCTATGTCCATAGTCCCAACAACAGCCTCAAATGAAAAATGCCCAAATGTCCATCTAGAAGTGTCCATCCATAAGTGTCCATCCACACAGAAAGCGTAACTAGGTTGTGGTGTATTTATATAAGGGAATGCCATACAACAGAAAGGAGTGAAATACAAATATAGGCAACAATGAGACTCTCAACTCTTATGTTGACTGGGAGAAGTGAGACACCAAAGAGTAGATAGATTTTTGTATATTTCCATTTATATAAAGTTCAAACCCAGACAGAATGAGTATTGGGTGCTAGAGAGCAGGAGTGGGTGCTGATGCCAGAAGGAGGCATGAACAGGGGCTTCTGGGGTATGTTCTGTTTCTTGATGGATGTACTGGTTACATGTAGGTTCACCTGATGAAAATTCACCAGGCTGAACGATTATGATGGGTCACTTTTCTATATGTGTGTTCTTCTTCAATAAAGTTTACATTAAATAGAGAGCACTCCTGCCACTAAGGGATTTCCCACAGCCATGTGGCCTTCCTCCTTCCCCTCCCACTTTCCACTCACCTCCTCCAGTCCTGTCTGTTGGTCTCTAAGGAACAGGACATGAGCTGTCTCGCTGCCCTGGCTCCTGTCCCCTCAGGGTTCACTCTTCTTGGTCCCCCCCACCCTTCACTTACTCTTTTTGGGGTTTTTTAAAAGATATTTATTTTGATGTGGACCATTTTTAAGGTCTTTATTTAATTTTGTTACAGTACTGCTTCTGTTTTATGTTTTGGGTTTTTGTGGGGTTTTTCAGGGTTTTTTTTGGCCATGAGGCATGTGGGATCCTAGCTCTCTGGGGACCAGGGATTGAACTTGCACCCCCTGCACTGAAAGGAAAAGTCTTAAGCACTGGACCCCCAGGGAAGTCCCACTTACTCTTTTTTGAATAAAGAGAATTTCCTCCCTAAGACAAGTTCTTGTGCCAGCTTTTAAGAATTTAATTTCTGGGCTTCCCTGGTGGTGCAGTGGTTAAGAATCCACCTGCCAATGCAGGGGACATGGGTTTGAGCCCTGGTCCAGGAAGATCCCACATGCCGTGGAGCAACAAAGCCCGTGCGCCACAACTACTGAGCCTGTGCTCTAGAGCCCACGAGCCACAACTACTGAAACCCGCGTGCCACAAGTACTGAAGCCTGCGCACCTAGAGCCTGTGCTCCACAACAAGAGAAGCCACCACAATGAGAAGCCTGCGCACCACAACGAAGAGCAGCCCCCGCTCGCCACAACTAGAGAAAGCCCGCGCACAGCAACGAAGACCCAACACAGTCAAAAATAAATAAATAAATAAATAAATTTTTAAAAAAAGAATATAATTTCCCCCACCTGGAAGGGTTAGACGGGCTCAGGGAGGGGCCAGCAGCCCAGCAGCGCCGCACGGTGGTTACGCCTGGAGCTGCAGGGTCGTCGCCAGTGCACCTTCGGCTTCTGAGACTTGCCAGCTGGGTAGCCATAGAAAAGTGACTTGGCTGATCTGTGTTGCAGATTCCTCTCCTGTGAAAAAGCGACGTTAGCACCGACCTCAAAGGGCTGACCGAGAGGGTCAAACAGACAAACATGTGACCAGCACATAGTAATAGAGGTTGAAAACAGAATCAGGCCATAGAACCAGGCCACGCTGCACTCAGAGTCCAGGCCTCTCTCCAGTCTGAGCTTTACACGCCCCTCCTCTAAGTGATTTCTTTCTCCAGAAGCAAATAGGTCCTAGCTGGACCCACGATTCCTGCCCACAAGCTGTGCCAGACCCAATTAAATTCTTAAAAGGGGTTCCAACTTGGCTGAAGCCAGGACCCTGCTACATAGGTTCTAAAAATATCACTTATAATTAATCAGTTTCTCTCCTCCTTCTTTCTTTTACACACCCACATGTGTGCACACACACGCATTATTCACAACTGGATTTTGAACTTTTAACTCTTCCTACTCTTTTGAGACCCACAGTTGCTACTGACTGTTGGATGCTTACTAGAACAACAACTGAACGAGATGATCAGCTCACAACGTGATAAAACAGAAGCCTCGTCATCTGAGAGACTCGAAGCAGGACGTGGAAGCCATGAAGGACCAAGGGCTCCACAGCTAAGTAGGTGGCCCCACTACGACCACCTGGATTTCTGGGTTCAAAGTCCCTTAGTCCGCATCCCCCAATGCCAAAGTCCCAGAAAAGTGACCAGCCACTGTTGGGTGCCTCTCTCGGTGCAGAAACCTATACCCAGGGTGGCAGACAGGTCTTGTCTTAGGAGGATTTCTGCCAGAGTCTCCCCGATCTTCCCTCCGTCAGGTGGGATTGGGGTTCAGTCCTGGGAGAAGGGGATCAGTGGATATGCAGATTCCCCAAAAGCTCTGTAACGGAACTCTGCAAGTGAGGCTGAATACAGTGTTTTAGGAAAAGTTTAGCTACTGTGGCTTTGAAGTGCCACGGCACTGGGTAACTTCCAGAAGATGAATCAAAGCAGTGATTCTCAATGCGTGAGCCTTACAACCCTTTCAGGGGTCCAAGAGGTCCTTCCTTTCCCAATTATACATCAGTGTAAAGCTGGATTCTCTCTTTTTTTAAAAAAATTAATTTATTTTGGGCTGCGTTGGGTCTTCGTTGCTGCGCATGGGCTTTCTCTAGTTGTGGCAAGCGGGGGCTACTCTTTGTTGCAGTGCCGGGCTTCTCAGTGCGGTGGCTTCTCTTGTGGAGCACGGGCTCTAGGCGTGCAGGCTTCAGTAGTTGTGGCACGTGGACTCAGTAGTTGCGGCTCGCGGGCTCTAGAGTGCAGGCTTAGTAGTTGTGGTGCATGGGATTAGTTGCTCCGCGGCATGTGGGATCTTCCCAGACCAGGGCTCAAACTCGTGTCCCCTGCATTGGCAGGCGGATTCTCAACCACTGCGCCACAAGGGAAATCCCTGGATTCTCTTTTATGCTCAAAGCAAACATATCGCAACAGAAAATAGGTCGCAACAGCTTGGAGGCAGAAGGAGATAATTCAGCCATCCTCTATGAAGCTGGACATCAGAAAGATTTGTAAAAGTGTAAAAGTGTCACCGTTCTCAATTTTTTTTTTTTGGAAAGCAAATTTCCCATAAAAAGTGCTATTTGTGTTAGCATGTTTACTATTGTTATTTTTAAATGCTTACGTATTCTGTAAATGTCTCAGTTTTGATTTCTTATATGGGAAGTCTTAACAGATAAAACCCACATAACCAAGAGCTCTTTGGGATCCCCAATCATTCAGTGAGAGTGCCGAGTCCTAACCACTGGGCTGCCAGGGAATTCCCCAGATTTTCTTCTCAGGAGTCATTAGACTTGAAGACAGAGAGAGGAGGCTAGCCACCTGGTTGGAATCCTACCTCTGCCACTTGCTGTGTGAACTCCCTGTGCCTCAGTCTCCTTATCTGTAAAATGGGGATAAACAGCCCTACTTCAGAGGGTCACTAATCAGCCTGGCACAGAGTTGAGCACTCACTAAGTGTGAAATATTATTATTCAAGTAAGCATCTATTTAAGAGTTAGGCAGTTACAGCAGTGGTGGTGGAAGGAATATAAACATTCTCATCCCCCTTGAATTAATCGGGTCACCATCTGCAGCAGAAGCAAGTCCTTCTGTTTCTAGGAGGACATGGACACATGCTTTTTGTTTGAGTGATTCCAGCGTGAGGTTCAAAAACGTTTTTTGGTCTCTGTCCTCATCAACAAGCCAGATTGCAGCTAACAATTTTTCTTGGTGAAAATCCATGAGGCTGGAGGGGAGCAGGGGGAGAAGGGGCAAGTGGAGACACGAGAGGGTGGGAGAAAGGAGTCGGAGACGATAGTCGTCACAAAGAATCCAGAGCTCACAATAAGACTCTTACTACGTTCAAAGCCACAGGTCTGTACCCCACTGAGGCCAGCTCCATCACTTAAACTGGGCAAACTGGATGCCCACTACAGCCACTTGGTATTCCCACCTGCATTTCCAGCCTGCATCTCCTTCCCCGGTTTTGGCATCTTCTACATCCCAGGCAAACCAGGATGGTGATCACGAAAACCCCTGTCCACTCCTCAAATCTTAATGAGGAAATTTACTTGTGTATATACTTGGTATATAAAGCTCTCATGATTCCTTCCAATAATGCCTGAATGATCATATTTGCTGAAGGAAAAAGGAAAGCACCTCCTGAGATCCTGGCCAAGAGCAACCTTCCTGCTGCAGCCACTTGGACCCAAGTTCAGTCCCGCTGGGTGCAGTTACAAGAGTAACTTACCACCATTCTCCTTCTCCTTATCCCTCCCCTTATTTGGCAGGAAGATATTTGTTAAAGCTCCTTGTGGAGGTGGGAGGAAGAGGGAGATAAATGATATGAACCACTATGGTTGGCCATAGGAGCCCTGGTCATCCTAACCCAGTGAGGGAGTACTCTGTCACATGTACAAGTCCCCAGCTCTTCCATTCTTATCTGCCTGGGGTGCTTGAGCAGAGATTCCCTGCCGAGTAGGAAATGGTATGGACGACTTGGATTTTCCAAAGCTAAAGTTCTGAGATATAACCCCAGGGAAGTCTCTCTTGCCCCAGGGAGAGTGTCCATGGATGGGCCTTCTTGGGTGTTTCCAGACACTTGCCCTAGTTTGAGTCATCACCGTTGCCCTGTACCTACAGGGTTTCAGGACTGGTGGCGGAGCTGATGCAGCTCGTTCTGGGTTACGAGGGAGGAGCTGGACTATCACTGGACAACGTCCACCGGAGCAAAGGCTGACCTACGTGTTCATCCGGGGGTGGTCCTCCCGGACAGGTCCAGGGGGACAGGCTGTCATCTTGGCTGTGCTCTTTAGTTACAAGAAACTGAACCTGCCGGGGTAACTGAAGAGAAGGAGGAATTCATTGGAAGGATATGGAGGAGTTCGGAGACTCAAAGGAAAGCCAAAGAGCCAATCTGAAAACAACAGAACAAGGCAGTAACTAAGGTGTAGTCTCTTCAGGGTCCACTGTCCGCATGCATCAGCTCCAACCATCTCCAGCCTCTCTGTGAAAGGTCACATTTCCAGAAGAGAGTCAGGTTGGCCAGCTTTGGTTACGTGTCTGCCCCTTTACTGGGCAACTTTATTGATAGAACCTAATGGCAGAGGGCGGGGTTGGAGGGAAGATAGTTATTTTATTGAAAGAGGGTGCCATAGATGATAGGTAAGAAAAGCACTAGATGTCCATTACAGGAAGACTTCCTCAGTGGAGGACCTGTAGAGAGATGGCCCTGGAGCCCACCCGGATTACAGAGGCAGAGGCCAGAGGTGGGCTTAGCAATTCAGCGCAAAGCTGATAGTGTGACAGACAGCACACTATCAAAAAAAAAAATTGTTTCATTATGGGCTTCCCTGGTGGCACAGTGGTTAAGAATCCGCCTGTCAATGCAAGGGACACGGTTTCGAGCCCTGGTCCAGGAAGATCCCACATGCCGCGGTGCAACTAAGCCCGCGAGCCACAACTACTGAGCCTGTGCTCCGCAACAACAGAAGCCACCGTGGTGAGAAGCCTGCGCACCGCAATGAAGGGTAGCTCCCGTTCACCACAACTAGAGAAAGCCCACGCACAGCAATGAAGACCCAATGCAGCCAAAAATAAAATAAAGAAAATAAATAATTGTTTCATTAGAAAATTAGTGATATCCTCATTGGAGAAACTAAGAAATCACAGAAAAGTCTAGAAAAGAGAATTTTTAAACTGATCTATAATTCCACTACTGAGAAACCATCACAGTTAATTTTTGAGGCTGTTTTTCTCCTCCTATGGATTCTTGTTAACATAGTTGAAGACATATTCTGTGTATGACTTTGAACTTGATGTTTAAGCACCGATTCAATAACTACTAGAGGAGTATTTTTGTAACATTGGCCTAGTAAATGACTTGACCCATAGCTGTCCACGTGGTGGAAGAGAGAGAGGAGACCTTTTTGGGCCCATAGTTCCACCAGTACTGGGGACCAAGCATCCACTTTGCCCAGCCTGGGAAGTTGCCAAGGCCTGCCCTCCATCCCATAGGCGGTTCTATCCAGCCAAGGTGGATGGGAACTTCCGCAGACATTGTCCTATGTAAGGAAAGGCCCTCATCTCCACTTTAGAGCCCATGGAAGCTCCTTGTGTTTATGCTTCAGGGGACTGTGACTCTAGATCATTCCTGTGGGTTTCTGCTTATTCTGATGAATTCTACATTGTCCTTCTAACATGAATGGATCATATTTCCATCTGATCTTTACAGGCGCCACTACCTTTAAGTCATTTGAAATGATGTCAAGAATATGCTTCATGATAAAGAGTGAAATTACTAGGAGGATGGGATCATGGGAGAATCCTAGTGAAAATAAGGCTGTAACTACCTTCATAATGGGCCACGTATAATATAGATGTGTGTGTACTTAAATTCCTGAACCTGTATATTTAAGAATCTAAAACTGAGAGGTTGCTTGTTTTAACCTTTGCTGACATTTGCTAAGGGACGGAATTCATGGTGATATAAGAGTTCAGAAGTCCATCACTTGGAACTAGAGAAATCTGTACAACTCCCACAATGAACCCTCAGGCCATATTCCTATGAACACAGTCTACCTTCAGAATTGGATGGAATCACTCTTGAAAGACTTCAGCATTTGTCCACACAGGAGTATTATTCCCCTTTGTTTTTTAACTCATCCCTTGTGACTCAGGCTCCAGCCTTCCATTTTAGTATCTTCAGAGAAATCTGTTTTCTTTACTAAAATACTTCATCTGCCCAGAAAAGGGATCCCTAGGTCAAGGCTGGGGCGTGCTGGGCTTGATCTAGTGATACACAGGGGACTTCAGCATAAGGGGCTCTTACCTCTCTGATTATTCCTTCTATGAGACTATCACGAGCTCCTTTAATTCTCTCATTTCTTATCATTGTTCCTCAGGAGTCTGCTTCAGCCCTCTTCTTTTTTCAATCTATTCCTCCTCCTGAGGGATCTTGCCCACTTTTTATTTTTTTAAATTTATTTTTGGCTGCATTGGGTTTTCGCTGCTGCGTGCAGGCTCTAGTTGCAGCGAGCAGAGGCTACTCATTGTTGCGGTGCACGGGCTTCTCATTGTGGTGGCTTCTCCTGTTGCGGAGCACGGGCTCTAGATGCAAGGGCTTCAGTAGTTGTGGCACACAGGCTCCGTAGTTGTGGCTCGCGGGCTCTAGAGCGCAGGCTCAGTAGTTGTGGCACATGGGCTTAGTTGCTCCGTGGCATGTGGGATCTTCCCAGACCAGGGCTCGAACCTGTGTCCCCTGCATTGGCAGGCAGATTCTTAACCACTGCGTCACTAGGGAAGGCCCCTTGCCAAACTCTTTATGGAATTGTGGCTCCTGAATTGATATCTCTGGCCCGGCTTTCTCTCAAGTCCCAGACCCTCTTAGCCACAAGCTACTCCACATTTCTACCTTAAAGTTGTCACTAGCACCTCAAGCTCAGCATGTCCTCCAAAATTACTATTCTTCCTGTGTTTCTTATCTCAGTCAATGGCACCATGATTCTGCCTAGTTAGAAACCTACGAGTCATTACTGACACCTCTCTCACTCCATCCTCATTCTGGTCACTAAATTCTGTTTAATTTACTCATTTGGTCATTCAGTGAATCAATTTTAAACTCCTACTCTGTGCCAGACATTGTGTTGGGTATCTAATGGTGAACAAAAATAGGTCCCTGCCCTCATGGAGCTTACTGTCTAGTTGGGGAAACAGACAAATGGTGTTGCGAAAGAAATATGCAGAGTGCTGAGCAAACGTTTAGTCTGGGGGACAGGGAAGCCTCGAAGGAAGGACGTTTAAAAGAAGAGCTAAAGAACACCTTAGGAGTCAACTAGATCAAGGGGTGGGGTGGGGAGTTCAATCTCTAAGCAGACAGACCAGTGTGCGCACAAGTCCAGAAAGAGGTGGAATGAGAGAAACTTCAAGGAAGCCTTCGTGGCTCAAGTATAAAGAATTACAGGAACAGTGATGAGAGAGGAGAGGAGAGGCAGGCAGAGGCCTATGTTCAGCACCTTGTAAGCGTGCTGGACCTTCTTCTAAGAGGACAGAAAAGACTCTGAAGACCTTGCGGGGCGAGTAGGGTTGAGGGGTAGCAGATTTATATATCAAGCTCACTCCAGCTAAAACATGGGGAGTGGATTGGGTGGGGCCTGAGTGGATGTGGCGGGGAGGAGAGCCCATTGGCTTCCTTCTTGCCACTCCTATGACCATGGTCCCCAGTCCAGAATTTGGCTGTCTCTTGCCTTCCAGCAGAAGACACTGCTACTGTTTTCCCCTTGAACTGCACCTTCCATGTGGCTGCTGGACTACCTTTCAACTTCTCTCATCAGAAACGAAAACCAGTGATCCTTCCTTGTGCTCAAAATAAAGTTAAAACTCTTTAGCAGGCCACAAGTCCCTTTAAACCTGGCCCTTGTCTCCCTCTCCAGTGTCACACCCAACCACTTGTCCTCAAGTACCCTATGCCTTAGTCCACTAGAAGGGGATTCGAGAGGCAGAGAGCAGTTTGAGGGGAAAGGCCCAGAGGAGCAAAGTACCCGAGCCAAGGCTGAGGCTGAGCCCCAGGTCCAGCCTGTTGATCCAGTTGAGAGCACAGAAAACTGGCCCAAGCGCGGCTTTCAGACATTTGGCTTCAAGCAACTTCAGGCAGTTGGCTATGAGTATCAAGGACCAACACTTGGGAAGCACTTGGGAATAAGTCATCTGGCGGCTTGGACATAAGACCAGAGGTGTAATTGTTGGGAGGTGGTGATTGAGGACAGGACCCTGAGCACTGAGAGATGACAGCTTAAGAGCAGGACCCCAATCACTGGAGAACTGAGGCTCCAGGACAGCCAGGATGCCAGCTTATAAAGAATAGGCAGGACTCAGAGACTTGGGGCTCAGAAGGTCAAGGACAAAGGCTGACTTGAGGATGGCTTGGTAAGGAGAACCATGGGAGAGCTCTTTACATTCCACCTATAAAGGGAAAAGGGGACAGAATGAATCCTGTAGTATAGGGGCAAGGCTAGATGTCAAGGCTAGAGCGAGAAGGGCATAAAGCAAGGGGCCAGGCAGCTCCTTCCATCCGCCCAGCCCCACCACCAAGATCTTCATAGTTGTGGCTAGTCCACAGGACACACACAAGTCAAGAACATTTCAATTTAGCCCAATAAACCCCAAAGAGCTGTGATTACTTGGGGGCCCCATCCCAACTCAAGGTGAATGAAATCTTATATGGTTCTGAGAGCGGCTTTGTAACTCCAAGGAGGGTCTCTGGAGACCATGACTGTGCACAGTTCTCATGGTAACCAAAAGACTATGACATTCTTAGAGGGTGGTGAGGTCATAGAACCCAAGCTTTAAAGTAAGTGAATCATGTGTGCCTCATTTCTTTTTAAAAGAAACTTCTGAGAAGAGCTTAGAAGAATTTTTCTCCCCCGAGTGCCATTTCTCAAAGGTACTCACAGAACAATAAGGTGTGACTGTAATGGCTGCACTGAGTTGTCTTCTGGACAGTGTTAGAAGGGACATAAAGAAGGTGGACAGAGAACTAAGGCAGTTGAAATGCATTGACGAACTCAGCACACGATGCCTGTGTGACTTATACATGCACCCATATTGCTGCTGTGACTTGCACCCATACCCGTACTGCCTGTGCTACTCAAAGCGATCACAGTCCTGCGGCCTGTGTGATTTCTACCCATGTTGCCTGTGTGATGCCAAGCTTTACTGTCTTCGCCCGTCTCTCAGAAGTTTGGAGAGGAAAGCCATTAGAGCCATAGAAGATGAAAAGAGAGAGCTTGCCAAGTAAGAGAACTTCCTAAGATTTTTATAGTTGGTATATTAGCTTCCTAAGTTGGAAAAAGGGGGGGAAAGTGTGACAATCGATACTTGAGCAAAGATGAAATGGGTTCAAGATAATGACTCTGGTGACTTAACAAAGATTTAAAAAAAGAAGAGTAAATGGGCCCATGATGGGAATTGTAAGATTCTCAAAAGACAGTGTAATGATGTCGATTGGCAAGGTTGTTTTCGGCTTGTAGCAGGAGTGCCAACGTGATAAATAATGTGGCTTTAATGAGAGAAAGAAACAGGGGGTGTCATTAAAAAGCTATTGGAAGCAGCAAAATAAACATTTTTTCTGGTTATGAGTAAAGTGATTTGAGTATATTTCGGCTTACAGAAATGACTTTGGGAGAAGTAATAATAATTGATCAAATCCTTAATGTTTGCCAGAGGCTTTACGAGCAAGGGAGCAAAGTGAACAATAGAGGCATTTATATGGTTTTGTAGGAAATCCTTTCTCCTACTCCCCAACTCTTGATGACTTAAAATTCATCTGGAATTGGGTTTATTGTCTGCCTCCCCCTTCAACTGTAGCAAAGATTGTGCAAATAAACTACAGAACTGAGAGCTGCAGTTTTCAGAATAGAGTTGAAAAGGTTTTAATAGAATTGGATAATTTTAAGTGCACTTTAAAATTTTGGAGGTTTGATCACATTTTATTTTTTGCCTGAGAAAGCTTTCTTTTTCTGTCTACATATGCCATTTAGTCTGTTACTATGATGAAAAAAAATGGTTGAAAACACTGTCCCCTGGTTAAATAAATTATGGTACATCCATACATTGGGATGATATGTAAATGTAAAAAGGACTGATGAAGCATTTTAAGTATTGTCATATTAAGCAAAAAAAGCAAGGTGCAGAAAAACTAAATATGCTACTATTTTTTAAAAGGACACAAATAGATGATCTTTTGTATTGAAATCTATGTGACACATAACATTGTGTAAATTTAAGGTGTGCAATGTTAATTTGATACATTTATATATTGTAATACGATTACCATTGTAGCGATAATTAGAAACTCTATTGTGTTACATAATTATCATTTCTTTTTAGTGGTTGGAATAATTAAGTTCTAGTCTCTTAACCACTTTAATGATTGTAATACAATATTTGTTGTCTATATTCACTATATCATGCATTAGAGCTCCACGACTTACTACTCACTGCCAGTTTGTGTCCTTAAACAACATCCTTCCTACCCCAATGATAGATTAATAGAGTAGATGACAGATAAATAGATTAGATAGGTAGATAGATAGATAGACAGATAGATGATAGATAGATAGAAAGTAGATGATGGATGGATGGATGGAGAGAGAGAGAGAGAATGAGGCCCTTGACAACTGTGACAGTGTTGTTTCCCTGGAAACGGCAGTAGGGCAATTATTGTCCAGGTCATCAATCACCAAAGGTCAGGAATGGGCCTCCCTCAATAGTCTAAGAGGGAACTATTGGCAATAAACTCATCTACACTCAATTTGAACCAGTTTTAATGTGTACTCCTTAGAGTAACAAGTTATATAAATTTCATGCAGTGTGAGTCAGGGGTTCTTTTTTAAGTACTTGGTCTAAATGAAGGGTTACTTGTGAGCAGGTGTGTCCACTTCCCTGTGCCTCTGAATACTCGAATACCCTTGATCCAAGTCTGCTCAGCCTTTGTCTCCTGGCTGTCCCTATTCTCCAGACTCTCCAGGTGAGTTCTTCACCACCTGGGCGCCCTCTGCCTACTCTGGGAGTCTCAATGATCTGCAGTGGACACAATTTCAGGCTTAATTCTTGGCAGTGTGGTTTTTACAAGAGGTAATGTTTTCTCTGGTTTTCATACTTTTCCTGACAATGCTTGGATTTTTTGCTAATTTTTTTCTGTTGCTTGTGGCAGTATATGAATCTGCTGTTGTCTTCCTGGATCTCTGAACTGATAATCCAGAGTCCATTTCAGAAATGACCTCAGGCTTGCCCTTTTGCATCTCTCCCCAGCCACTTTTCTTCTTATTCATACCACCTTGGGAAACACTCCTATGCTCTATTTCTGACAGCTTGACATTTCACTAACCTGAAAAGCTTAGTACTACCTGCAAACCTAAATATTCAATTTTCTGAATATGGATGAAAATGTTAAACCCTGATCCAGCTCCAATCCCAGAGGACTCCTACATTAATATTTTTTTCAGTGAAATGCCTCTTTCTTCTTCTCTCTCAGCTCCCAGTCCATGACTAAATAGATCCAGAAATATCATGTTGATTCAATTTTTCAAAAAACAATCTTTGGTGTGAAACTTTGTCCAAGGCTTTTAGAATGGAGAAATCGTATTCACATGACCTTTTACCCCTTAAAGAGAAGGATAGCAGTTTGGTTAGGTTATGACATGTGCTTTCAGATGCCAGGCTGTGTTATCCAGAAGATTCTTTGCCCAGTGGGGAAGTAAGATTCCCTGGTCTATAGCTGCCATGACCCCACTGGAATTGTCTTTCTGTGTGAGAGTCTATGTGCTCTGTCTCTGGGTGCTCCTTTAATAACGGGCAAGAAGTTTTGAATAACCATATAATTCCCCCCAAGAGTCATTTGAGCCTTCCTGAGTGTGTGTTATTTGATTGATGCACGCGCGCGTGTGCTGCGTTTTTGGACTGGGTACAGAAGGTCCAATTCCTTTTCATTGTTTACTGAGCAGTTGCTTCAAAAGATACCTTGGCTGTATCTTCATTAATAGAAACCCAAGTAAGTCCTTTCATTTCTTTAGCTTCTTTGATATTCTTTTTTCCTCCCCAAATTTCCTTTTGCACCCCAAGCACTCACCTTTTCCGACTCTTCCTTCCTTTTGATTGAGAGAGACTGGAGTGACTGAATTTGGTTTTCCTTTGTAAGAAGGTAGATAGCTAGTGGGAAGCAGCCGCATAGCACAGGGAGATCAGCTCGATGCCCTGGAGGGGTGGGATAGGGAGGGTGGGAGGGAGGGAGACGCAAGAGGGAAGAGATATGGGAACATATGTATATGTATAACTGATTCACTTTGTTATAAAGAAGAAACTAACACACCATTGTAAAGCAATTATACTCCAATAAAGATGTTAAAAAAAAAAAGAAGCCATGCAACCAGCCTGCTGTAAGTTTGCACCTGACTCACCTCCACACTTCGTAGGCTTCCTGTCTTCTGTACTCAAGTGCCAGAAGCAAAGTCAGCCCCTCCTCAATCCTGCCGTTATGAGTTTATTATCTAATTACCCCGCGGCAGAGTGGCTCTGACACCTGGCTTTAGTCCTTGCGGGCACATGAACCTTGATTTGCAGCTGCGCCTAGGAATGCACTGGGCTCAGCCCTGTGCCCTTTGCTGGGCTTGGAAACTCATCCTGAGACTGTGCTTCCATCTGCTCATCCAAGTATCCGTGGGCAGCCTGTGGCTCAAGAAGTTCCCTTGAAAAGCCCCCCACAAAGGGTACCATCTTCTGAAAACTTCAAAAACCTGCCCTCTGGTTTCTTGTTTACCCCTCACGCTCTGAGTATGAAGATTTCACTGAATCACTCTCACTGGGGGAGGCTGGTGACTGTTAGCCCTCAGGGTTGCATTCTTTGTGGTTTAGCCTTCCTGGGTCTTAAGCCCTCAGGGAATCTTTCCATCCCCCATCCTTTGACCCAAAGATCAGGGCATAGTCACACCTTGGGAGCCGCCAGAGAGGAACTCCGGGGCTTTTTGGCTCCAGAGAGGAACTCCGGGGCTTTTTGGCTTTACTTACTTTACGGCTGGTGGCTGGTTGGCTTTCCCGCTGAGAGGAGAGTTCCGCTGTTTCCCTCTGTGTCCCTGCAGAGCTGGAAGCGAGTTGGGCCCCTTGGTCCCCTCTCATCACAATCTCTTTGTATGCAGAGGTCTCGGGGTGCCAAGAGTAGGAGTTGCTGCCCATCCAGGCCAAATGCATGTCCATTATTTGACCTTAGTGTTTAATGACACAGGACTCAGGGCCTGGTCGCTTAAAGCCTTGAATTTCAGGGAAGTCTGTGTAAAGCGGAGCCTGGTACAGCCTGTTAAAGAAATTTACCCTTTATTGAGTGAAAACCAAGTGCCTAACACTTCACCTTCATTTAATCCTAGTAACACCATGGCCATCTTATAGATTGATCAACCAGAGTCAGGGCAACGTTCATGATCATCAGGAAATGGGACAGCTGGGACCTGAAGCCAGGTTTGCCTGACTCTGGAATCCCTGTGCTTAATCACCTGGTTAGTGGTCCTGAGTGATCTTCCGACCAGGACCAGCAGCCAGCATCACCCGGAACTTGTTAGAAATGCAAATTCTTGGCTCCTCCCCAGACTGGCTGAATCAGAAAGTCTGGGGGTGGGGCCCAGACGCCTGTAATTGAACAAGCCCCGCAGGTGTTCAGATGCACCTGTATCGTGCCACTCTGCTCCCTTCTGCTCCACTCTGATACCCTTATTCAGTATCAACCAAAAGTCAGGAGGAGAGAGACAAGGCAGGAAATGGGAAGAAGGAGAAGAAAGAAGAGAGAGGGAAAGATGCGTTGGAAAGGAACAATTGAGCTTAATGGGTCTTTGGAGGGGTCTAAATTAGGAGAAAAAGTAAAGTACTCCAAGGAAACTAGAGGAAGGCCAGCCTCCCTTTGGTTCAGAGTAGAGATAGGCATTCTCATCATCCTCATTACTTTATTCGTCAGCCGGCTGAACCTGATTCATACCTTTGTGAAGATGGCTGGCGATATCCCTCACCTTTGCTGTGGGCAGTATCGCGTTCAGGAGCTTGGTCATACATTCAGGTGAAATTCAGCTTCAGCTGAGAGAACAGGTGACAGCCCAGAGTGGCAGACAGATGGCACTGCCCACCTGCTTTTCCCTAGCATTCCGAAGAGCCTTCTGCCACCAACCAAAGAGGCTGACTTGCCTCTGTTTACTATGACTAAGTTCCTCCCTGGTGATAACTAGTAGAGCAGGCCATCTCTCTTTGCCCAGAACCCCACAGAACCAAGGAAAATCGCATGTGGGGTGACAGGTACTTCGCCAGGCAGGAGTCAGGTTGCAACTTCAGAGTTAAATCTGATGAGTAAAATGAGGCTCCTGCAATTTCTCCTAAACCCACACATCCCCACTGATAACCCCTGGCCTAGAAGCAAAAGGAAGAAGAAACCTTGTCTAGCCAAGACTTTGGGGCAATTTCCTGAAGACCCACATTTGTGAGACCCCTGTTCAGTTGCTGCAGTGGGGACGGGGCTGGAGTGATACGAATAGAGGAAGAGGGGGAATCTAAGCAAAAACAAAAACAAAACAGAAACAACAAACTTATACTTCAAGACTCATATTGTAAGAGGAGGAGATAGATCTGGGAGCCAGCTTTGGCTTGTAGATCTGGCTCCCAGATCCATCTCCTGTAGAAGACAACAGGGCTTAAGGGTATGTTAAAAAAATATTCCCTCTTTTTGCTTATCTGTATTTTCTGAGTTTTTTACAATGAACTTGTATAACTTAAGTAACAAAAAGAAGTAAATATATTAAAAAATTCAGCAAAAAAAGTAAGAATTAAAAATGTATCTCTAACCAATCACCCAGTCACAGTCCAGACTCCTCAAACCAGAAGAGCTTCTAGAAAGCATACATGCCAATACCTCCTTTTGGAGGCCAAAAGATTTGCCAGGAGTGAGTCTTAGAACACAGATTTTTTTTTTTTTTTTTTTTTGCGGTACGCGGGCCTCTCACTGTTGTGGCCTCTCCCGTTGCAGAGCACAGGCTCCGGACGCGCGGGCCCGGCCACTCTGCGGCATGTGGGATCTTCCCGGACCGGGGCACGAACCCGTGTCCCCTGCATCGGCAGGCGGACTCTCAACCACTGTGCCACCAGGGAAGCCCTTAGAACACAGATTTTTTAAAAAAATGTTAAGGGATAAAAAGAAGAGCATTTCAGAGCATTAGGTTGTCTTTGGAAGGATCAGGCAATTAGAAAGAAAGTGGTCCCTGAGCAGGCCCAGAGCATTCAGGGCTGATGCCAGGCTGATGAGGTCCTCATGCCAAGAGCTCAGTCTGACTGATGGCTAAACAAGCCTGGATTTGAATCTAGGCTCTGCCATTCACCATCTTCACCAACTCCCCATCTACAAAATGGTGACAATTACACCTGCATGACAGGGTTCTTGTGAGGGTCAAATGAAACAGTGCCTCTAATGGCTTAACACTTTCCACGGCACACTGTGGGGAAAAAAAAAAAAGAAAGAAAGAAAGAAAAAGAAAAAACACACAACAGACAAAAGCCTAGCATCCTAACTACGTGGCAAGCACTAGTATAGATTCTTTTCATTCATTAACTAATTTAAGTCTCATGAAACTCCTAGAAATGGGTTACTATTATTGTCCCAATTTTACAGATGAGGAAACTGAGGCACAAAGAGGTTTAAGGAGCCTGCCCAAAGTTCCATAACTAATAAGAGGAGGAGCTGAGATTTAAATGCAAGAGAATGTGGTGATCATTTTGTAATGCATAGAAATGTCAAATCACTATGTTGTACACCAGGAACTAACATAGTATTATAGGTCAATTGTACTTCAGAAAAACCCAACCCACCAACCAAACAAACTCATAGAAAAAGAGATGAGACTTGTGGTTATCAGAGCAGTGGGATGGGGTGGGGGGGATTGGATAAAGGTGGTCAAAAGGTACAAACTTCCAGTTACAGGATAAATAAGTACCAGGGATATAATATACAACATGATTAAGTAACAGTGCTGTAGGTTATATATGAAAGTAAAGAGTAAATCCTGAGTTCTCATCACAAAGAAAAAAATAATTTTTTCTATTTAATTTTGTATCTATATGAGATGATGGATGTTCACTAAACTTATCGTGATAGTCATTTCATGATGTATGTTGTCAAATCATTATTCTGTACACCTCAAATTCACACGGTGCTGTATGTCAATTATATCTCAATAAAACTTGAAGGAAAAAGAAAATGAAAAATAAATACAAGAGAAAGATCTGGAAGGCCAAGCACCCATCTGTTGTTAACAGGGGTTTACCTGTGAGGGAGTGTGATTTACATGGGAGGACTCTCATTTTTTACTTCTACACGCTTTTGTAAAGTTTGACTTTTCACAATGACTAGTGTTTATTACTTTTGCTGTTTTTCTTTTTTAAAAAAAGAGGTAAAAATATTGCTTGTTAAGCTGTGTCTGAGTTCCATGGTCTGAGCTTCTTCCTCCCACCCTTTCTTTTTCCTAAATTCCAGATTGAGAAGAACAACAAATAGAATTCTAGCCTCCTCTTGCTGTAGCAGTAACATTTTAGGATCAGTGAACGTGTGTGGCTTTGAACCCGATCAAGTCAAGGTGCGAGTGAAGGACGGAAAGGTGTGCGTGTCAGCTGAGCGCGAGAACAGATACGACGGCCTGGGATCGAAAAAGTACAGCTACATGAACATCTGCAAAGAGTTCAGCTTGCCCCCGTGTGTAGATGAGAAGGACGTGACGTACTCCTACGGGCTCGGCAGTTGTGTCAAGATCGAGTCTCCCTGCTACCCTTGCACGTCTCCCTGCAACCCCTGTGATCCCTGCAGCCCCTGTGACCCCTGCAACCCATGCTATCCCTGTGGGAGCCGGTTTGCCTGTAGGAAGATGATTTTGTAAAGTGTAGGAACCCAGGACTTAGTAGAGTCAGGTATCCAGCCCGGCAGCTCTTCCAGAGTTTCTCTCCCCCTTCCCACGGCCCGTGTTATTCAGGAACATAGAAAACTGAATACATAACTGCAATGCACTGGTGTGTGAGAGTATTTTGGTTCAACCCACCACAGAGCCCCGCCAGGTTAGTGGGCAACGGAAGGATGAACAGATGGGAACGGAGATGAATGGTGAGATCTGCCCTCCTGTGTGCTACTTTATACCCCACTACCGCCAAATCCCAGGAAAAGATACTTTTGGGGTGGGCATCCCCAGACACTGTTTTTCCAAATGATTTTGTGACATGACCTTGCCCAGAAATGAAACAGTCAAAGCAGAAACCAAGACTAGTTAGGGCTGAAGGCAAGCGCTTTTTTTTTTTTTTTTTTTTTTTTTGTGGTACGCGGGCCTCTCACTGTTGTGGCCTCTCCCATTGTGGAGCACAGGTTCCGGACGCACAGGCTCAGCGGCCATGGCTCACGGGCCCAGCCGCTCCGCGGCACGTGGAACCCTCCCGGACCGGGGCACAAACCCGCGCCCCCTGCACAAGGCAAGCGCTTTTTCAAAGCTACTCCGGTAGGGAGTACTGGAGAGAAATGTGGTTGGAGTTTTGACTGGGGCAACGATGAGAGTACAAAAGTATGGGGGGAGCATGTTCACTGACAGAGGGTGGGGTGGCCATACAGCTGTTGTGTCTCAACATTCCTGTGATTTGGGGGAAGGGCCAGCTCTGGCTCAGGGTGGTTTGCAACCTCCTAAGGATTTATTTCAACTATCTGCTTTTCTCAAACCCTAAAACTCCTTCAAGGCACAGAAGTTCAGTCCAAAGTTCATGAGTGGAAAAGTACAGCTGTCATGAAATGAGAGCATAGTTCACCTGAACTTGGATCCTCATGGACACAGCCCGTCAGTAATTCGTGACCGCCAAGACAGAAATAAGTGTAAAGGAAGAGGGATGATGGGGAGGGCTCAGAATGAGGACACTGGCTGGTTACAGATCTGACTGTTACGGGGAATGCAAAACCCTCACGTTTGCACAGTAAGTCTTTTTCATTAGTCTCAGCTGCATGTGCGTTAAAGCCTTGGCTGCATATGGGAATCACCTAGGGAAGCTTTAAAAACACGGATGCCCGACTTCCCTGGTGGCGCAGTGGTTGAGAGTCCGCCTGCCGAAGCAGGGGACACAGGTTCATACCCCGGTCTGGGAAGATCCCACATGCCGCGGAGCGGCTGGGCCCGTGAGCCATGGCCGCTGAGCCTGCGCATCCGGAGCCTATGCTCTGCAACGGGAGAGGCCACAACAGTGAGAGGCCCGCGTACCGCAAAAAAAAAAAAAAGGATGCCAAACCATAAAGGTAAAAAACACAAACTAAACCACACACACAAAAAGAAAAAAAAATTTTTTTAAACATTTTAAAGAAAAAAGTACTGATGCCTGGGTCCCATCTCCAGAGATTCTAATGTAATAGATTTGAGGTGTGCAGCCTGGACGTCGAGAATTTTAAAAGTCTCCCCAGGTAACTGAATCACACAGGTAAGGTTGAGAAACTCTGGATAGGATCTTAAAGCTCTCAAAGCCCTTTTTCCTTAAAAGCTTCCTTCAAGTTCAATGTTACAGAATATTGATGGTGATAGCAAACACATTTTGCTTTCAGTTGAGGGAAGTACTGGCCCGCTAATACAGGTGGTGAATGAAAAACATTGAACATTTCAAAAATTTATTACCTAGCAGCTAGGTATAAATGAATGTTTGTATGTACCAAACGGTAGAGTTACCTTTATAAGTGTCTTGCCATACCTTGATGACATGTTCATAAATATTCTAGTTTCTAAGTAACACATTTTAAAAATGGATTTTGGAAAAATTTCATGCTGTGGAGTCAATGGAATCCCACTGGTGTCTTGAAAAAGTAGGAATCTCTGTCCTCTGGAGGGTGCCATTCCAGGGCATGCCTGGTGACAGTTCATTATTTTATTCACCTACCCACCTGCTCACCCTCCTGTTAGTCCAGATTCAATTCATTCATTCACCAACCTGCCAGCCAGATTTATCAGTTTAAATGCCAGATATTGTGCTCTATAGCAGAGATGGAGAGACATACCCTCTTCACAAAAGCCTCAGATTAAATTCAAGGAGGTGTTTGGGGGGGTTGGGAGAGGAGGGAGTTCCAAAGAAACTGAATATACAAGGGCTAGGAGAGGCCAGAGGGGCATTCCAGATGGGCCTTGGGCATTTCCAAGGAATGTACTGGTGACCCCACTGCCTCGCAGAACGCCTTGGGGAAGCCTGGCCTGCGGTGGACTGGTTGCCTGAGTCTGCTCATCATCCTCACAGGCAAGTTTTTGTCTACTGAGTACCTGCTATGACGAAGCGCAGTGCCAGGAGCTGTTGTCAATGAGAAGTACCTTTCCAGGAACTTCTCACAGCGAAGGCAAGACTAACACCATGCTATAATTGTCAAAGGTTTTAAGTGTGCTTTAGACAATGTGTCAGTAACAGGAAGAGTCCTGGAGTCAGGATGCCAGACAGGGTGTCTGAAATCCAGCACTCACTGCTCCAGAAGCAACTGGTCCACCACTTAGAACCCCTTCCAGCAGATCATCTTTCTCTTTGCACTGTAGAGAGCTCCCCCAAGAGCATGGTCATGACCCTTTGCGGCTGGAATAACTTCTGCTCTTAGTGGAATGGGGATCACCAAGCATCAGAAGGTCTGAAATTTCCAGTCTGGAAGGTTCTGGAGGGAAAATACCCCTTTTCTTCTACTAAAACTTCAGTGACAACTGCATTTTCATACACTAAGGATAAAGGCCTGAGAAGAATTTTACTCCAGTTTGTGATTTATTTATTTATTTTTGCAGAAAACAACCTTTTTTTTTTTTTTTAAACTCATGAATTTGTAGGTCAGAAATTCAGGAAGGGCTTGGTGAGATGCTTTGTCTTTGCTCCATTTGGGAACACCCAAATGGCTGGAATCTTCTAGAGTCTTCTTCATTCACTATTTGGCACCTAGGCTGGGGTGACTCCAAGGGCTGGGCTGTGATTTTAGATGAAAAAAATCTTATAGTGGTGTACAAAATGTCACACTTTATTATACACATAAAGAACTGCTTTTACTGAAAACAATACAACAACATGAATCATAACATTCAGCATTAAAAATGTTTCCACTAATGGAACGTTTGAAATTAACACTGCATTAGAGGGGAGGGATAAATCAGGAGCTTGGGATGAATATACACACACTACTATATAAAGACAGATAACCAACAAGGACATATTGTACAGCACAGAGAACTCAATATTCTGTGATAACCTGTAAGAGAAAAGAACCTAAAAAAGAATGGATATATGTTTATGCATAACTGAATCACTTTGCTGTACAACTGAAACTAACACAACATTGTAAATCAACTATACGCCAATAAAATTAAAAAAAAACCCACTGCGTTAGAAAATTACAGGAATATGGCCACCATGCCTATGAAAACTACAGTCAATTAGTCAACAAAACAGTTAAGCTTTGTTCACTGTTTTTCTCCCCCATATGTTTGTGGTTATAAAGACCATTTACATTAAAAATGGATCAAGGTTTAGTGTTGGTTCTATAGATACGAGTATTTATCCCAGGTTTCCTGGGACACCCCAGGTTTCAAATGACTGTATCCTGGTTTGGGGATGGGAGGATATGGTCCACACTGTTGGCTTTGTGTGGTGAGGGTTTCCTGATCCAGGTGTGAAGGGGTTAGAACGGACCATTTGGATAATATCTGAGACAGCAACAGAACAAAAGGGTACAAGAACGAGAAAGCTGTTTGAGTGAAATTGGCAGCCCTTGAAGAAGCAGGCAAAGGTGGCAGGCAAGCATAAGGCCAGGATGTGTCTGGGCGAAACAACTTGAGAATAGATTAGGCAACCGTCTTGGAAGAGGAAGTTGGTTTTCTTGAATCAGCAGCTTAGTCACCTTCCGGCATCATCAGTGTCAAGTACTTTTTAGCCTTCAGGGCCTGGCTACGGGATTCTGACGTGGTTTCACCACCTCAGAAGGGGGTGGGTTTTAGAAAGGTGGGCCTACAGGTTCATTTGTGGGAGAAACCTTCATTCCTTCTTCACGTGAATCCATTCAAGGGCTTCCTCTGTGCCCCGCAGCCTGTGAGAAATGGCAGGATCCGGAAATGGCCAAAACCCAAATCTTTGCCTTTGAGGAGTTTTCACTCCAGGGTGGGAGACAGGCCTATAAAGTAGTAAATTATAATCCCACCTTATCAAGGATTCCTATCTACATAGAACCAAGCACTGAGGGGCACAGAGAGGAGACAGCCACTAACCACGGGACAGCTGGGGTGACTCAGGCCGGCCATCGTGTAGCCTCACACAGTCCTTTCTCTAAGTCCTTTTCCGCTTCAGTGGGTGAGTACAGGGAATAACAAGACTTGTTCCTCCCGGGGTTGTGTAAGTGCTTCTGAGAAGCCCCCTTATCCTTCCAGGCTCCTGTTGCTTCTTTCCCTACTTTCTTCCCTTTAAGGACCTGTCAGAGTCCAGGCAGGAAACAGAGTACACTCAGCTGCAGTTTTTAAAAGGCTTTTTAGTGAAGTGATTATTTACAGAGGTGTGCGTAGCTTCCCAGAAGTAGTAAGAGACATTGATGCCCACAGCAGCTGCCCACAAGGGGAAGCCACTCGCCCACCTGACCTGCAGAGGCAGGGGAAGAGGTGGTGGCGTCCAGGTGAAAGCTGGCCTCCTGCGAGAGGGGCTGCTGGACAGGAGCTGTGAATGTAGAAGAATGTACTGCTGCCAGGACTGCCCAGCAGGTGCATAGTGAGAGCAATAAATACTCCCACCTCCCTTTCCTCCCAACCTCCAATTCCCTGACAGTGTATCCCGTTAGCCAGCCCCAGTGGGCGACCAGAAGGCAAGGGAGCCCGTGAGGGGGTTCAATGAGGTTAGCCACCAGGGCCCACAGCGGAACAGAGAACTTAATGCGGAACTTTAGAGTTAATGGAAAATAACCCACACTCTTTCTTTCCTCCCTCCCTCCCTCCCTTCCCTCTTACCTGCTTGCCCACAAGGCATCAGGCCAGGCATTGAGGAATCAAGGATCAACAAGCCAGACCTGGCCCTCACCTTTAAGTCTAGGAAGCAGACAGACAAAGGGATACAGGGTGGGATGGACGAGCTCAGGAAACAACCCTGGGGTCTGGTTTTACTTCACCAAATTCAAGCCATAAAGCTCCTTGCTCCTAGAACTAGTGTCTGAAGGGACCCCATGAAAACCTTTACTCACAGCTCATCCTAGAAAGCCCAGATGATGGACCACTTGGAATTCAGAGACAAAATGCTTCTCAGCCCCAAGTCACTATCCCCCATGCCCTCTGCTATTCTTCAGCATTTCTATCTCTTATTTAAACCCAGGCACTCTTCCTTAATATGTAATGGCAGAGAAATTCAGAAGAACAGCTTTTAACCTTGGGATGAAGAAAAACAATTTGAGCAAGACAGGGTACCCAGAAGGCATAACAAAAAATACAGATATATTCGATTACATTTTTTAATATTGTGAGGCAAAAATCATAAAGTCAATGGAGATATAATAGACTAGGAAAAAAATAGTTGAAACCTGTCAAAGTCTATATCCTTAGTAAACAATTTGAAAAGCAAAGGATAAACAATTTAAAAAGCGACAAGAAGAATATGTATAGCAGCCTTATTCATAATCTCTAAAAACTGAGAGCAGTCAAGATGTCCTTCAATAGAACATAAAATGGATTTAAAAAACTGTGGTACGTCCACACAGTGGGATATTATTTTGTGATTTTAAAAAATAATAGGCTATCAAGTCACGAAAAGTCAAGTATGAATCTCAAATACATATTGATAAATGAAAGACGTTAATCTGAAAAGGCTACGTACTGCATGATTCCAACTACATGAGATTCTGGAAAAGGAAAAACTATAGAGACAGTAAAATGATCAGTGATTGGCAGGGATTTGGTAGGAGTAGGGTAGAGGGTTGAATAGAAGAAGCATGCAATTTCTTTTAGGGTGGTGAAACTATTCTGTATGTACCATCCTTGTAGATACAGGACACCATGTATTGATCAAAATCCATAGAACTTTACAGCATAAATAGTGAACAAATGCATACACGTTAAAAAAAAAAACATTTAGGAGGGACTCCAGGATTGAATGCAGACTGTGATGAAATAATCTGCATTACAAATGTAACAAAACACCTCCCTGAAGGGGGTGAGGGGGAAAGGCGCTGACCTAGGTAATTCTGGAAATGAGTAGAGCCATAAGACTAAAGGCAAAAAGAGCTGCGCATAAAACTGTACTCTGTTTGATGGAATTTTTTTCCCATCAGGGTATAGGATAATAATTCTGATACTGGTATACATGTGTACTGGAAATAAACAATTAAGTAAATATTGGTGGATGGAGGGAGCCAGGCTTCTCTTGGAGTGGGCATTTACAAATAAGCATGGGAAAGAGGCTAGACTATTCCTCTTGGTGGTAATGGATTAGAGTTGCAGATACAGGAATTAATTCATGTTCATACAGAAATATTTATAGGTATGTATAGATATACTAGTAAGTTCACATTTCCTTGCTCTGTCAGCTGAGAGGACATGGAAGCAATAACACCCCAGTAGCAATGAGCAATCTTGTACCCAGACCTGGTTTCTAATACCATCTTCTCATAAGAGAAACTAGGACTCCTTGGAGAAAAGGCTGATTCTAGGATAGGGCAAGCTGATTCTAGGATACAAGAACCTGGAGCACCTTGAAGTGCCAGAAAGAAAGGATGTGCTCAAAAAAACAAAAGCCGTATTGATGGGGATATGTCAAAGGGTCATGGGAGCCATCTGAAATGGTCAAAGCTGGAACAATTTGAACAAGAAAATAAGTAAGATAGTATTGCATTATAACCCAAAATATAAAGTAAATATCCATGCATCCAAATGGAGATATATATATAAATGAATGATTGAGTAAACAATTAAATGAGGGAAACAGACAAATCTCTCATACAGAAGAATTCCAAATAATTTACGTAGATACTTTATCCTAAAGGAGGAGCATAACAGTCGACTCCTTAGGTGTGGGTTGCACGTAGTAACTTCCTTCCAAAGAGTCCAGTATGGAAAAAGGGGGGAAAGAATAACTTTGCAGGGGAGAATCTGACAAACACTACCTCAGCCAGGTGCTCAAGGCCAACATCAAGGTGATTAGTCATGTTGATAGTTTGGATCCTAACGCCAGTCTAGTCATTAGAAAAAGATCATTCAAGTCCCAGACAGGGACATACTACACAATGCCTGACCAGCATTATTCAAAACTGTCAAGGTCGTCAAAAATAAGGAGTGTCTGAGAAGCTATCAAAGCCAAGAGGAGCCCAAGGAGATGAAACAACTAAATGTAACGTGGTGCCTGGATGGGATCCTGGCACAGAAAAGGGACATTAGGTAAAAAAATTAAGGACATCTGAAGAAACTCTTCAATTAATAATAATGTATCAATATTGGTCCATTGGCTGTAACAAATGTACCAAAGTAATGTAAGCTGTTATTAGTAGGAGAAACTGAGCACAGCTCTGTGGGAACTCTCTGCACTGTCTTCACAACTTTTCTGTAAATCTAAAACTGTTCTTAAAAATAAAGTTTACTTTAGGGCTTCCCTGGTGGCGCAGTGGTTGAGAGTCCGCCTGCCGATGCAGAGGACACGGGTTCGTGCCCCGGTCCGGGAGGATCCCACATGCCGCGGAGCGGCCGGGCCCGTGAGCCATGGCTGCTGAGCCTGCGCGTCCGGAGCCTGTGCCCCACAACAGGAGAGGCCACAACAGTGAGAGGCCCATGTACCGCAAAAAAAAAAATAAAGTTTATTTTAAAATAATAAAATAAATGATAGGCAAGAGGGTAATTTGCAGAAGAGGAAATGTAAGTAGTCAATGGACACGAAAAAATCACCCTGAACCCTGTGTTCATTGCAGAGATGCGCATTAAAACATTAACGGCATATTCTTTTTCACACATCAAATTAACTTAAACCATAAACAGCAACACTATTTTACTCTGGCTGGAGGCGGTTTTGCGGTTAAGAGGGCATGCTCATTTCTTGCTGGTAAAAGTGTAAGTTACTAAACCTTTTGGACAACAATCTGACATTATCTACTAAAGACGCACATATCAGGGACTTCCCTAGTGGCACATTGGTTAAGAATCCACCTGTCAATGCAGGGGATGCTGGTTCATTCCCTGGTCCAGGAAGATCCCACACGCCATGGAGCAGCTAGGCCCGTGCACCACAACTACTGAAGCCCACGCGCCTAGAGCCCGTGCTCCGCAACAAGAGAAGCCACCACAACGAGAAGCCCACGCGCAGCAACGAAGACCCAACGCAGACAGAAAAAAAAAAAAAAAAAAAAAGGCACATATCTTTGGAGGCCATATTCCACTTCAGGCAACCTTCAGAAATAAGAGCACTGGTGTACACAAACCAAAGGACACATTTTGAAGCTTGGTTTGAAGAGGTGGAAGTCAGAAAACCATCTGAATATCTCTCAATGAGGTAAGAGCTGAATGGATTACAATTTGCTCATCCTGCGGAATATTTAATAAACATGATGAGTGAGGTCCCCATGGATTAATCTGGAGGGACTCCATGGTACATTAAGAGGAAGAAGTTATGGATTAACATGTATGACCCTGGTTCTGTAAAACAACCAGCACACAACACAACAACACAAATGTATGTGTGAAGATGAACATGGATGAAAGGTCTGAGTTGAATTTTTAATAGTTTATGGACAGGAGTTATCAGGGAAGAGTGGGCTGAGCCATCACCTTGTTCCTTATATATCTCTGCATTGTTCGTAACACACACAAAGCATAGGTTACTTTTTATTTTTAAGAAACTAAATAAAGTTTAAATTTAAAAAATTCAATGGTCATATGGTAGGCAGAATAATTTCCTCACCCACCCAAGACATCCAAGTCCTAATCCCTGGAACCCATGGGTATGTTACTTTACATGACAAAATGTATAAACTCACAGTTGCAAGTGTGACTAAGTTAAGGATCTTAAACTGCAAAGATTATCCTGGATTATTCAGGTGGGCCTGATGTAATCACAAGGATCCTTGGAAGAGGAAGGCAGGAGGGTCCCATCCACAGTAGGACATGTGATGCCAGAGGCAAAGGTTGGAGTGACACAAGCCAAAGGACCTCCAGCCACGGGATGCAGGCAGCCTCTTAGGAGCTGGAAAAGGCAGGAGATGGATTCTCCCCTAGAGTACGCAAAAGGAACACAGTTCAGCTGACACCTAAATTTTAGAACTTCTGACCTCCAGAATTTAAGAAAAGAGATTTGTGTTGTTTTAAGTCACTGAGATTGTGGTACTTTGTTACAGCGATAACAGGAAACAAATACAGGGTCACATTTAAGATGTGATTCACCACTGCTACTTTAGCATTTCTGAGATCCTGAAGGGAGAGTTTTTATGGGGTAAAAGACATAGCCTGAATATCTCAGATTTCAGCTGGGGAGGAGTCAGTCCCATGCGAGAGGAGTGTAAGGAAAACCTTATAAGATCAGAAAACTTGTTGAAGGATGGCAGTGGTCCTCAGCCCTGGCTGTGCATCAGAATCAGCTGAGGATGCTAGAACACTCCTGCCAGAGGAACTCACACAGGCTCACAAGGGCACATACACGAGGGTGCTCACTGCAGAGCTGCCAGGGCTGGAGGACAGCTCAGGGCTATGTGGGTGTTCATCCCTACAAGAATGGAAAGTAAGGAATGAGGGACACTGTGCAGGAGTGAGAAGCCAGGAGCTAGTATTCATATGTCAATAAAGACAGAACCTTAAAACATACTATTGGGGGGAACAGATAAGAAACAACCTACAAATGTACATTAAAAACACATATACCAAAACAACCCTATATATTTATAAGAATACAAGCACATTTAATAACATATCTAAAATCCCTGGGGTACCCTTAGCAGGAGGGAAAAAGAGTGGGGATCAGGGAGGAAGAGGTCAAATAATAAAGAGAGTAATAAAAATATTGAAAAGAGCAGTACTCTGAGTGCACTAGTGATGGTAAGTGGTATAAACACCGAGGAATCCAATCAATTTTATTCTGTGCCTAGACTCCAAAAAGGAGGAAGGAAAGATTCAGCTTAATGAGATCCAGCTAAAGGCTGGGTCTGGGTCATTTTTTTTTTTTTTTTTTTTTTTTTGGCTGTGTTGGGTCTTTGTTGCTGCACGCTGGCTTCTCATTGCAGTGGCTTCTCTTGTTGTGGAGCATGGGCTCTAGGCACGCAGGCTTCAGTACTTGTGGCACACGAGCTTAGTTGCTCCGCGGCATGTGGGATCCTCCTGGACCAGGGATCAGAACCTATGTCCCCTGCATTGGGAGGCAGATTCTTAACCACTGCACCACCAGGGAAGCCCTGGGCCTGGGTCATTTTTAAAAGCTCCAGAGATGATTCTGATGTGCCTCCAGGGCTGAGAACCTGGGGCTCATGCTGAACACAGGCAGTTCTGTGGATGACCCTCCAGAGAAGAGGTGGCCCTGGAGAGAGCAGGAGGTGGTGGTAGGGACACGGGGCCCCTAAAAATGGCAGCTATTGTGATAGAATGATGGCATCATGGGTAGTTCTCTTCCTGTATCTTCTAAATACTGTGAACGTCTTTGTATTGCATATATATGCAATATATATTTATATTTTATTATTTATTTACATTTTAATTATATATATTAGATATATATTTTTAATGCCATTGACTTTTTGTTTTTAATTAGTTTTGAGTTTCTAGGGAGAGTTAAGAGCCATGAGGGAACTCAACAGCCACTTGAGATTTTAAAGCTCAGACTAAATAGTAGCAGGTGACAAATTCATCAAAAAGAAATGTTAAAGGGCAGTTGAAACAAGAGTTAACACTTTAAGGTAAGAAGAAATCTTAACAGTTATATCTAAAACATTTGTCCTTATATACTGCATTTCATAATTTAAATATAACAAGTGCATTTAATTAATATTTGTTATCTAGATAAATGATACATTTATGAAAAGAAAGTGGATGTACTGAATGGGGAGAACGTGTTAGGCTGAGTCCTCTGAGAAGCAAGTACAAGACAAGATGAAATGAACAAGAAATTTATTAGAGGAAACATCTGTGAGAGAAAACAGGGAGGGAGCCAGAAGAGGCTGGGAGAGCCTGGCTTCAGAGCATAATACAGGTCTGCCGCTTAGTGAAGGAGAGAGGAAAGGAACGAAGGCTGGGTGAAACCTTCTAAGATTGCCCTGCAGTCTGAGGAAGGACCAGCATGGCTGTCCGGGAGTTCCCAAGTCAAAGTCACCTTCAGAGAATGCCACACCCCCAGCAATACGCCCACCTTCATATCCTTGTCACACCCCCACCTTCATATCTTTGTCACACCCCCTCATTGGCTGGGATTAGAATCCCCGCAGTTGGGAGGTGAGTGATGCACTCTCATGGCTGCCACAGAGATCCTCAGCTGTGTCAGTGTTTATAAACTAAGCCCAACATCTATGCTTGGACTATGGCAGTGACATCATTTATTGAGTGGTGACACCTCTTATTTGGTGAGGACAGTAACTAACTGGAGAGAATTTTAAAGTTTTTCTAGGACTTGCCTGACGCTTTCACTTAACTTGTTTTTGTGACGGTGAGATTAAGGAACATGGAAGGTGGTGGACAGACATGTAATAATGATGGAGAACTTGCTCCACGCCAGGCTCTATGCTGGCTGCTTTACATGCTTTCTCTCTTCTCATCCTCAAAATAGCCCTAAGAGATTGATGCTGAAACCAAAATATTCATTTGTGTATGGTTCTCCCTGAATTTCAGACCCCTCACCCTTTGCTGCCAGGGAGGTTTATGTTGCTGGATTAGAAAACAGAAGCCATCCATACCTAACCCACCTTTCTGGCTTTTATTTTTCAGAAGTATGAGTTTTCCAGGGGACAGGTGTCAGGGGAGAAAGACTGGTTCCTGGGCTGCAGAAAGAGGTAGAGGGAGATTCCTGAGGTCAGTGACTTCCTAAGTAGTTAGTGGACCTGGTCCTATTTTTAAAAATGCCCAGAGAATATAGCAGGACTGCAGAAGATCCCTGAGCTCCCTTAAGGATATCTGTGCTGGTCATCCTGAATCAAAGATGATAGGCCTTCCCTTGCTTGGAAACACCATGTTGGCCTTCTGGATACAATGCAATACTAGGGAGAGGGCAGAGCACCAGTGATGCCTGGAACTGACTTTCCACCAGCTTGGTAGGATGGAGGCTTGCAGACTAAATTTGATTTTAAAGAAAGCAAAAATGTGTGATGTTTCTGGCACACCCATATTTATGGAATATGAGTCACAGCCGTTTTATACTCCTTTGGTGAACGTGTGGCGGGTAGTCCAATTTCAGTCATTTTTCAGGGCACCCTCCTCTTAGGGTTTGTTGACCTAAAACAAATAGGCTGCCAGGTATTTCTCCAGCAAAAATGGGTTTATCTGGGATCAGCAGAGGATTGTAGTTCAGGGTCTACGAACATGGTGAGCCATGTGGAAATTTCTGTACTACAAGGGAAGACGAACTCTTTTTATAGAGAGGAAAAGGAAGGTGGGAGGGCTGTAGTAAACAGAGTCCATGGCATTTCGTTAGCTGAGTCCTTGCCAGCAAAGAAGAGTCTTTCTTCTTCCTGTTGGGCTCTATTTTGTTGCAGGGTGTAAGAGCTCCCCCTTCTGGTCTCCCAACTCAATTGAGGTTTCGGCTTATTAAATAGTTCTTACAGGTTGTACAGGGTCCTGGGGCATATAGGAGTAGTCTTTTGACCTGCAGCCACTGCCATGCAGCTCTGCCCCTCCTTGGCCCATATCTGTCTACAGAGCTACATCTGAGTTGTTCATCCTTGTCCAGTATCCTGCCCAGGCCAGCGAGGCTCTTATGGTGGTGGGATGCACCACTGGTAGCACCTGCTCCCTCACTGCCCACTCACTGAGACACATATTTCATACTGCTTCGCAAACCTACTACACCTGGGTTAGTTAGAGTAATGCTACCTGTTGGAACAAGCAAACCCCAAATTTTCAGCGGCTTGAAAAATAAAAGTTTATTTCTTGTGCACAAAAGTCCAGGGCAGGTGGCTTTCAGGAATCCAGGTGCCTTTCATCTTGAGCCTCCACCCTCCTAGAGCTTTGGAGTTCTCTGCACCCACACAACAGCTTGTGTGCAAGAGAGAGAAAATGGGGAAAGATGTACCTACTTCTCAACCTCTTTAGCCAGGAAATGCCAATTAGGACTAATTGCTTCTACTCACAGTCAATTAGCAAGAACTAGTCACATGGTCCCACCTGGAAGCAGGGGAGTCTGGGAACTGTAGTTCCTGCCTGGGTAGCTGTATAATATGAAAGGGGAACATGAGGGAGCATGAGTTTTTGCTGTTCATGCCACACCCTTCACAGGCCCAGTTATAACTAATGACCACATTTCATATTTCACTGGAAAATGGAATTCAGACATTTCCTTATCTTCCTACCACCAAATCCACTAGAAGATTTGACACCCACACTCTCTGCCTTTTCCCTTGTCACTGGGGAACGCTCAAAGGAAGAGGCTCTGCTTAAGGGTGATTCCACCAGGCAGCAGAGCTGAGAGGGAGGGCAATAGGAAAGCATGTAAAAAAAAAAGATAAAAGGAATTCAAATTGGAAAGGAAGGAGTTAAACTGGCACTGTTTGCAGACAATATAGAAAATCTTAAAGACACTACCAAAGAACTACTAGAATTCATCAATGAATTTGGTAAAATTGCACAATACAAAATTAACATACAGAAATCTGTTGCATTTTGATACACTAAAAATGAACTATCAGAAAGAGAAATTAAGAAAACAATTCCATTTACAGTTGCATCAAAAAAAATAAGATATCTAGGAATAAATTTACCTAAGGAGGGAAAAGACCTGTATTTGGAAAACTGTAAGACACTGATAAAAGAAATTGAAGATGACACAAACAGATGGAAAGATATGCCATGTTCATGGATTGGAAGAATTAATACTGTTAAATCGACCATACTACCCAAGGCAATCTACAGATTCAGTGCAATCCCTATCAAAATACCAATGGCATTTTTCACAGAATGAGAACAAATACTTTAAAAATTTGTATGGAAACACAAAAGATCCCAAATAGCCACAACAATCTTGAGAAAGAAAAAAAGAACTGGAGGAATCACACTCCCTGACTTCAGACTGTACTACAAAGCTACAGTAATCTAAACAGTATGGTACTGGCACAAAAACAGACACATAGATCAATGGAACAGAACAGAGAGCCCAGAAATAAACCTATGCACTTATGGTCAATTAATCTATGACAAAGGAGGCAAGAATATACAATCTATGACAAAGAAGGCAAGAATATACAATGGAGAAAAGACAGTCTCTTCAATAAGTGGTGCTGGGAAAACTAAACAGCTACATGTAAAAGAATGAAATTAGAACATTCTCTAACACCATATACAAAAATAAACTCAAAATGGATTAAAGACCTAAATGTAAGACTGGAAACCATAAAACTCCTAGAGGAAAACATAGGCAGAACGCTCTTTGACATAAGTCATAGCAATATTTTTTTGGATCTGTCTCCTAAAGCAAAGGAAATAAAAGCAAAAATAAACGAATGGGACCTAATTAAACATAAAAAAGTTTCTGCACAGCAAAGGAAACCACCTACAAAACAAAAAGACAACCTACTGAATGGGAGAAAATATTTGTAAATGATACGACCAATAAGGGGTTAATATCCAACATATATAAACAGCTCATGCATCTCATCATCAAAAAAAAAAACCACCTGATTAAAAAATGGGCAGGAGAACAGAATAGACATTTTTCCAAAGAGGAAATGCAGATGGCCAACAAGCACATGAAAAGATGCTCAACATTGCTAATCATCAGGAAAATGCAAATCAAAACCACAGTGAGGGTTCCCTGGCAGTCCAGTGGTTGGAACTTTGCCTTCCAGTGCAGGGGGTGTGGGTTCGATCCCTGGTCAGAGAGCTGGGATCCCACGTGCCTCGCAGCCAAGGGGCCAAGGCATAAACAGAAGCAATAGTGTAACAAATTCAATAAAAGACTTTTTAAAAATGGTTCACGTCAAAAAGAATCTTAAAAAATAATCACAAGGAGATATGACCTCACACCTGTCAGAATGGCCACCATCAAAAAGGACAGAAATAAATTTTGGTGAGGATAAGAAGAAAAGGGAGCCCTCATACAGTGTTGGTAGGGATGTAAACTGGTGCATCCACTGTGGAAAACAGTATGGCGGTTTCTCAAAAAACTAAAAATAAAACTATCATAGGACCCAGCAATTCCACTCTTGGGCAATATCTAGAAAAAACAAAAACACTAATTCAAAAAGATACATGCACCCCAATATTCATAGTAGCATTATTTACAACTGCCAAGATATAGAAACAACCTGCATTCATCAACAGAAGAATGGATAAAGAAGATATGGTATATAGATAGATAAATACACACACACACACACACACACACACACACACAAACACACAATGGAATACTACTCAGCCATAAAAAGAATGAAATCCTGCCATGTGCAACAACACGGATGGACCTGGAGGGTATTATGCTAAGTGAAATAAGTCAGACACAGAAAGACAAATACAGTGTGGTATCACTTATATGTGGAATCTAAAAAAGTACAACAAACTAGGAATATAACAAAAAGAAGTAGACTCACAGATACAGAGAACAAACTATACAAGTTACAAGTGGGGAGAGGGATGCAGCGGGGGCACAAGATAGGGGTAGGGGATTAAGAGGTACAAACTATTATGTATAAAATAAACTACAAGGATATATTGCACAGCACAGGGAATACAGCCAATATGCTATAACTATAAATGGAGTATAATCTTTAAAAATAAGTATTATTTTGAGCTCAAGGCAACTGAGAAGAAATAGTTACAACAAAAGCTCCCTGCCCTTCCCCTAGTTGCCTAAAAGCAGAAGTACATTTATAAAGATGTCCTCTCCCCTCTCTGTCAAGGACAGAAGTTAATCACTGGAGATAATGCTAGACCCTTAGCAGCACCTGAGGAATCTACACAACAAACTTTGCTAAAACCAGCCCTCACTTACCATTGGCTCCCTCATATATTTGCAGTTCCACAACTTACCACCCCCAGAAGCCCGTCTTGTCCCTTCTCTTAAAATGTATTGTTCTTTTAAGATGCTGTATAAGCCCAAGTTCTTATTCCTTCGAATTACTTACAGCTGAGTAATACATACATTAATAAACTTGATTTCTCTTATTAATTTGTCAGTCGAATTTCAAGGGCCCCAGATACAGAACCTAATATGGGGGTAGGAAGGTTTTTTTTTTTTCTCTCCTATACTTGTTTTCTAGGTGTAGATGGGTGGAAGGGGGCTGGACTTGGGGGGCCTAAAAACGTACAGGGTGAAGTCTCTCTGGAGGGGCAAGGTGGACCAGCAAAGAGGGATGCTGCTGGAGTCAGGGGCCGGGGGTGGCTGGAAGCAGAGCTCCTCGAACTTGACTGAGCATCACATCACCCGGGCTCTTGTTAACATGTAGGTTCCGATTCAACAGGTGAGGGTGAGCCTAAGCTCTCCATTTCTGACAGGTGATGCGTGCTGGTCCATGGCCCACAGGTACTTGCAAGATGGTAAGCGGAAAGCTGGGGGAGGCACCCCCAAGTGGGTAAAACACCCCCAGAGATGGCAGACTCTGAAGGCCTCACCTAAGTGCCTCTCCCGAGGAAGAATCTGTGGTTGTATATCTGCTCCGGTCAGAGTCGCAGTCACAGTCATGGTCACCTGAGGCCAGTAGCACTCACAGAAGACCTTCCTGGTCAATTACCCATCTCCCTCCACCCTCACAGACCCCCAAAGCAGCAGCTAGTAGGTGATGGGAGACAGGCACAAAGGGACAGAGAAGAGTAACAAGCACATTTCCTTTTTCACCCAGCGTATAAAAAGCAGGCCCAAACTGAGGGGGGAAGAGCTTTTCAACTGGACCAGAAGTCAGAGTTTCCAGGTCAGCCCAGCCTGGGTTTCTTTTTTTTTCCACCCAAGATTGTAAGGCCAACTGGCCCGAGGCAGGGGAACACAATCAGATCCACAGGTTGCATCAGACCGAAACTCTCCGGACCACCCAGTTCCAGAAACTGACCTGGGGACTTTGAACCCAGCCCAGCCTTCCCGCCTTTCGAGGGGCGGGACTAACAGTCCCCCAGGATACCCGAAAAGACCACCAAATAAGGAATACCCTGCGCCCTCCCAGATTCACCACACCCCTTTCCCTTCTTCCCCTATAAAATCTTGCCCAATCCTCGCCCGGGTGCGACTTCGCTGGCCCCTTTCTCTCGGACCAGTGAACCTCGCCCGGGAGCGCTCCCTAATAAAGCTCACTTGAAGCTTTCCTCTGTTTCGCGGTGCCGTTTGTTAAGATCCGGCCTTACAAAGATAAGCTGAAAAGCTGTGGGATCTGCTGAGAACTCACTCAGGGGCTGGAAGGAACTGCCCACAAAGTGGATGAAAAAAGGCAGTTTAGAGAAAAAAAAGTGGCTTTCTGCCTGCACCCTGCTGATCCCAGCTGGTTCCACAACCTGGGAGCAAACCTTTCCCAGGCACCTTGGTTCTGTCCCCTCTCCTGCTCCCAGGGCCACGGCCCCCAACCTGCCCTCCTGCTGGATCCTCAGTTCCTCTCTTGCTGTTAGCAGCGCACTAACAGGAGGCTTTCTCTGATTTAACAAAACCAAAACAACGCCTCCTTCCACCCCTTGCCTATTTCAGCAACAGAACGTCCACATTTTCTCCACTTCCTTGCCTCGCATTTGCTTTTTTTTTTTTACACGTTTAAGTAAAATATGTGTGTAAAAAAAAAAAGTTTTCCTGCTCCTTGGGCAAGTGACTAGCTTCTCTGAGGCTTCCTTTTCTTACTGTAACAAGGATATAGCCTTGCTGTGTTTTGAGAACACTAAAGAACTCTGCCAAGCACCAGAGACACCAAGTTGGTCCTCAGTAAACACTCGTTCTGGCAGAAGATGAGAAAGCCCTGCACCTCCAGGTACAGCAGGGTTGGCATCAGGTAGGATATACCCAGGCAAGTCCTGGCAAGTCCCTGGATTTCCTTCTCTTCCCTCCCTGCCCACACTGGGTCCCATCACCTCATATCCTTCATTCTCTGAGGTCTGGGCTGGAGCCGAGAATTGCAAAATAAAATCAGCCCTGGGAAGGGCAGTAATGAGGCCAGCAGACCATGCATCCTACCCACCAGCCCCCAGTGCACTCACCAAAGCAGACTGTCCTGCAGGCCCCAGGGCTCTGGTGATTTCTGACCTCCCTGCCTCACTCCTTATTGGCCACGCCCTCTTCTTACTCCATGAGGCCCTGAGGGCCTAAGAGGTACCAGCTGCAGGGCCAGGTGCCATGGGTTTCAGAGATTCCAACCCGACATGCCTCCTTCCTCTAAGGAGTTCATCAGGGTGGAGAGCAAAGCAATCAAGTTTCAAACCCGAATGTCACTGGGGAATAGCTGGGTGGCCGTGGACAAGACACTTCCAGGCACCCATCTCTCCATCTACAAAAGAGGGAGAATAATAAGTACCTTCAGGGCTCTTTTGAAAATTACACGGCGCAATCTAGCTCTTAGGATTGTTAAAAATAAAAATTCAACCCGGTAAATTTGAAGATCTGATTGGCCTTATTCAATGGTGGGGAGCATCCCATCTGGTAAACTGAAGGGCGCTCCGAGGCGTTACACAAAATGGGAGGTTTTTATAGGAAGAAGGAGGGTGGGGCAAGGAAGCAAGAGAAAAGAAAGGATTGTTTCAGGCCCGTCACCTTTTCTGGGAGAAGGGCAGGGTCTCCCATGCAGATTTCCTCTTCTTCCCTTGGGGCGGGGGTGGGGTGGGGGTGGGGGGTGGCCCACATGACAGATGATCTCAGTGATGTGGGCCAGAAGGTTCCAAACTGGCCGATTAAGACTATATTCCTGGGGAAGGCTGAAGCTGCATTTGGGTCAGGTATTAACTCTAGTTTTGGTATCATGGGCTTTAGCACAAGTGACACCATTTGAGGCCTATGTTTTTCTTTTTAACAGGATTTACACAACAAGGATTTTTCTTTTGTTTTGCCTGTCAAGAAAAAATGGAATAACCTCCTAAAAGTAGATTCCATGCATGGAATCTACTTTTCTCTAAAGATCTGCAAACACACTGGAGATGAAAAATAATACACAGGAATACACAGTATATAATCCGAAAGACAGAAAAGCAGTTGGGGGAATTTTTCAGTTCTACTGATAAAACAACAACAGCAAAACAACAACTAACTTTGCCAGGTGAAAGGTTAAAGGTCCCATCAACGTCCAGGCTTTGGTGTGGCCACTAGCGGGTATCGGTTTGCAGAAACGAAACTGGCAGGACTGCAAAGCAATTAGCTTTCCCTGCAGAAGCTCCAAGAGACAGAACAGAGCTAATTGTCTAGAACTAGGCTGAGGTGGGTACTGAATTTTCATTTTCATTTCATTTCTAAATTTAGTTCTTAAACCATATGACAAATATAATAAGAGAGACTGCTGAATGCCAAGGGAGAGAAAGAAACCTGCATGTTAGTCTTTCCCTTGTAAAATACCTCCTAAGAACACACTGTATTATATTGCAATGTTATTAAGCTGCCAGGCCTTTGGGGAACACATTACTAGAGGAATTTATTACTATAGATTCCACAATAATAAATGGTCACGGAACATCTTACTTTGGGAGCTTTCTTACTTGATTCCTGAGGGATTTCTTTGGATTCACGTCTACCTGAAAATTCATGTAAAACATGAAAATAGGGTTTGCATTAATTTTTTTCTTAAATGTTTTCTGTTTTATTTTCACTTCTGCAGGGCTGGGGAGCAATGAGCACCCCAGGAGCTGTCCTTCTCACCCACCGAATTCAGAATTTAAAAAGAGGGGTTTTGCTACCCTCTAGTGGCCTGTTTTGGTCCCCTTGCCCAGCAGGCATCCATGCGGAGGAGAGCAGGGGACAGGTCCCCAGCCCAGAAGGAGAGGGAGAGAGGAAAATGCCTCCCGCAGGGGTGCCAGCCCCTTCTGCTCCCCTCCCCACTCCAGACAGGAAAACCAGGGGCGCCTGAGCCGTGGGGAAGTTGGGAGGAAGAGCTGCTACAGGCAAGGGGAGACAGTGTGGAAACACTCCCGCCTCGTGGTTCTGTGCTGCTGGTGTAAGGAAGGGGGCCGCTGTGGTCTCAGGGAACCCCTCACCTTGCTGCACCCCTATGGGCATGCCATGAGAATGGAAAGTCCTCTGTGGTTCATCCCACATTCACTGTGTCACCCAGTTGTGTTGCTAGCAGGCCCTCCATTCGTGAGTCTGTATCTGCTGCCCATCCTGATGGGAGGAGGAAAGACTGGGTAGACTCCTAGCAGAGAGAATGCTTTCCTGGTCTGTGAGCTTCCCCGGAACCCCAAATCCTGCCACCCTAGCCCCTTCTCCCTGCCATGGCTACAGTTATCTGTGACTGTGTGGTGTGCTGGAATGCAGAGGAGGGTGATGTTTCCTCCCAACTCCTTCACACTTTCCCAGCTCTTTGACGTTGTAATTAATTTAAATTTAAACAGCCAGGTGTGGATACTGGCTATGGTATTGGACAATGCAGTTCTAGAGTGACAATGTGAGAACTTTCTAACCCCAGGGCTGTGCATGAAAGGGGTGGTCTCAGGATTGGATGCATGATGAATTGATCAAGTTCTGAAGTGAAGGTAGGCATTGGATGGGGTGCAATCAGAGGCACGCATCCACTCATCCAACAAACTTCTTCCACCACCTTATTAACAATGTTCAGATATGATTTATTGGGTCATACAGTTGGCTCCCCTCCTAGACAGACAGCTGAGACACTGCCCTATTCATCCTACTCATCTTGGTATCCCCAGCACCAAACTCAGTACCTGATATGCAGTAGCGTCTCAAAACTCGTTTGCATGGAAGGAATGGAACAACGGGTGCAAGGCCTTCAGGGAAACACCCACATCAATCAGATGTGGTCCTGCCGCCAACAACATACGACCCAATGACAAATACTTAAAATACTAGATGAGAAGACTCGTGTGAAAGCAGTGGCATTGTGCTTAACACAAAGTAGGCCCACAATAAATATTTAGTTTCTTTCCTCCCCTCCTCTCTTGAATTCTCTCCAGAAACCACCTTCCGAAGATTTCCTTGAAAGGGATGAAGTGCTCAAGAGTTTGGAAGAGGCAAAGATTAATTTGTCTGGGAGAACCAAGGAGGGCTTCCTGGAGGTGGCAGCACCTGATCTGGCTCAAGCAGCATGAACCAAGATACAGAGGTGTTCCGGGAGATGGGAATGTGTGGAGGAATGTGGGAAAGTTCAGTTTAGCTTGTGAAAAGGTATGTGAAGGGGAGAAGTAGAAAATAGTGTAGGACAGTCCCTTGTATATTAGCTTAGGGGAAGCTCTAAAGCATGCAGTTAAAGACCTGCATTTCGGGACTTCCCTGGCCGTCCAGTGGTTAGGATTCTGTGCTTCCACTGCAGGCGACATGGGTTCGATCCCTGGTCGGGAACTAAGATCCTGCAAGCTGTGCAACGTGGCCAAAAAACAAAACAAACAAAAAACCCCCAAAGACCTGGATTTCACTGCCAGAGAGACCAGACAGCCCTGGCTCTGGCCCAGACTCTATTATCTAACTACTGACTCTGATGACTGAGGGCAAGCTACCTAACTCTTCCAAACCTCACTTTCTTCATTTGTAAAGTGGGGATGATACTACCTACTCTTTAAAAACACAAATGAGAGCACACTGTAAATGCATACTGTTCCGTCTTTTTTTTCTACTTTGGAAAATTTTCCATACTAGCATGTACAGGGTGACCCTGTAACCACTTACATGCCATTATCACAATTTAGCTAACTACTCTTCTATTTATGAATATTTAAGTTAAATTCATAAAGTGGTACTGCTAACTCAAATTTAAATTTTGACAGAATTACCAAATTACTATTCATAAAGGGTGACTTGGTTTCCACTCCCATCAGCAATATATATATACAGGTCTGTTTCCCTATGCCCTTACTAACGCTGTTATCACACTTTCTGGTCTTTGCCCATATGAAAGTTTTTCAACTGGTATCTAATTATAGTTTCAATTTACATTTATTTTATTATGAGTGAGTTGGGCACCTTTTCAATGTTTAAAGGCATTTGTATTTTCTTCTCTGGGAACTATTTGTAGCCTTTGGCCATTTCAATTTGATTGTTAGGTTTTTTTCTTATTGATTTACAGGAGTTCTTTATTTATTAAGGAAATTAGCTCTTTGGGTATGGTTGCAAATGTTTTTCAGTTTGTCATTTCTCTTTCACTATGTCTATTTTTTTCCCCATGCAGGTATTTTTTATCTTTATGTTGTCAGATTGACCATTCTGTGTTTTGAATCATGCTCAGAAAGGCCCTCCCTACTCTAAGGCAATAAGAAAAATCTTTGACCTATCTAAATTTATTTGGGGGTGAGGAAAGAGGCAGGGAATTCTGCTCTACTTTTTCTCCAGATGGCAGTTACCCTAACACCATTTCTCAGGATTCCTTTAAGCAGAAAGAGCCATTCAAGAACCAGTCAAGGAACCCTGATTAGAGGCAGAATATGTATTGATCTAGATGCCTGATGTGCTCTGAATGCCATTTTATTTAATCCTTGAACAACGATGTGAAGTGTTAGTATCCTTGTTGCTCAAACGGGGGAGCCAGGGTTCAGACAGATTGAGAAAACTGCCCACAATTGCACAGCCAGGAAGTGGCAGAACTGGGATTTGAACACAGATCTGTCTGACTGCAATGTCTAGGCTCACTCCTCTCATGAGAATTAGGATTCAGGATGGGAAGCGGGATTTACAGAAGCATTGAAGGACGGCTTTTCAGTCTCAGCCTTTTCACTCCTTCCCTCCGAAGTCCTCCTATACCATGCTGCCAAAGCTCCCTGTGGCCAGCAGACAGTTACCTGTCACAGAAAAGCTGCCCTCTAGTCAGGAATATAGGCAAGGAACTGTTACATGAGCAAGGAATAAAGTGGTTGGGTTCACTGAAACTTTGTGATCAATTTGTAACAGCAGCTGGCATTAACCTAAGTATTACAATTGTTCACTAGGGATGGATCTCATTTCTGAGATCCCTTCCTTCTGTCCACCAGTCCTTGAGGCAGTGGGTCCTTCTTACTCAACCCCTTCTCAAAAGCACCAGTCCCTCCATCCTCCCTCCTTCCCTTCCTCCTCTCTTTTCCCTAGTCTTAACCAAGTTGAGAAGCTCACTTGTCAAGCATGCATCTGAATATATTCTGTCTCACACGCAGGTCAGAGGTTGTTAAAAATCTTTGCTTCTATTTTGGAGTGGGCGAGAGAAGCAGTCAGAGATAGGTGTGTGTGTATGAAATTCACCGGAAACACCCAGGAGCACTCCAAGGTAAGCCCTTCCACCTGTGCAGTCCTTGCACAAACCTGTCTAATTCCCCACCAGTCCCTCCAAGCAGGACAGAAGCCCAGCGGAGAGTTTGTCTTGGCCTGGTCATGATATCCAGCTTTCATTACTGTTCTTTCTGTATCTTATCAGTGGGGAAAAGGGCACGGGCTTTGTGGGTATGTCAGAAGATATGAACCAGGCTCACAGCAGCTCCCTGTGGCCCGAAGCATGTAAGTTATGCTCTAAGAGGTGAAGTTTAGCAAGAGAGAGGTTAGGTTGTCAAGTAGATGGCGGTGGCAGGAGTGACGGGGGTAGCAGGGGCAACAGAGAAAGGTAATTTGGGTCGGTTATCAGCAAGGCAGAGACTCCAAAGGCCATTGGGAGGTAGTCTTGGTAGGAAATAAAAAATGTCTCCATGGGAAAAGTAAAGAACCACAGTTAAACCCAGACTGTTTCCTTTCTGTTAATAGTGTCCTCTGTCCCTCCAGACGTTGAGGGGCATCTTAGTGGGTAACAGGAACTGCTTAGAACTAACAATTCACTGGTCTTTTTTTTTTAATTGAGATACAGTTGATTTACAATATTTTATAAGTTTCAGGTGTACAACATAGTGATTCACAATTTTAAAGGTTATACTCCATTTATAGTTATTACAAAATGTTGGCTATATTCCCTATGTTGTACAATATATCCTTGTAGCTTATTTTATACCCAAAAGTTTGTACCTCTTAATCCCCTACCCCTGTATTGCCTCTCCCCCTTTCCTCTCCCCACATGTAACCACTAGTCTGTTCTTTATATCTTTGAGTCTGTTTTCTTTTTGTTATATTCACTAGTTTAGTTTTTAGATTCCACATATAAGCGATAACATACACTGTTTGTCTTTCTGTGTCTGACTTATTTCACTTAGCATAATATCCTCCAGGTCCATCCATGTTGTTGCAAATGGCAAAATGTCATTCTTTATGGCTGAGGAGTATTCCCCTATGTGTATATATATATATATATACACATAAGCTACATCATCTTTATCCATTCACCTGTTGATGGAATTCACCTGTAAGAGATTGAAAAGGAAGAGCAGGCAGCAGCTGAGAAGGCTGTGACCAAGGAGGAATTTCAGGGCGAATGGACCGCTCCAGCTCCTGAGTTCACTGCTCCTCAGCCTGAGGTGGTGGACTGGTCTGAAGGTGTGCAGGTGCCCTCTGTGCCTATTCAGCAGTTCCCCACTGAAGACTGGTCAGTAGCTCCCACCGCTCAGGCCACTGAGTGGGTAGGAACAACCACTGAGTGGTCTTAAACTGTTCTTCCACAAACTCTTAAAATGGAAATAGGTTGATGGAAAATAAACAGTTTCTAAAAAAAAAAAAAGGAATTCACCTGTTGATGGACTCGTAGGTTGCTTCTGTGTCTTGGCTATTGCAACTAATGCTGCTATGAGCATTGGGGTGCATGTATATTTTTGAATTAGAGCTTTCGGGTTTTTCCAGATATATACCCAAGAGTGGAATTGCTGGATCATATGATAGTTCTAGTTTTAGTTTTTTGAGAAGCCTCCATACTATTTTCCATAGTAGCTGCACCAATTTATATTCACACCCATAGTGTACAAGGGTTCCCTTTTCTTCATATCCTCACAACATTTGTTATTCGTGGTCACTGTGGCCTTCTTTTTGAACAACAACGAGAAAGTCTTTTTGCCTCGAATTCCTTAAATTTTTAAACTGATCACTCTCACTCCATAAGCACTGCCGGTATGCTGCCAGGAATGGAAAGCCGTTTGTACCTTCCCAGTTCTGGCTACCTTGTTTTTTGTTTACAACTTAACTTGGGTGTCCTCTCTTCCAGGAGAACAACTCTGATTACCCTGACTCTCCAAACCCAGGACTGGTCAAGACTCCCACCTCTGTGCTTTCAGCCCTCTGCATACTTCTAACAGGTCCCTCCACCTATTCATATCTGGCCCCCTTGTTAGATGGTAATGTCTTGAAAGCAGGGATGGTTCCTTCCCAGCTTTCTATGTCCAGTTCATCCCAGCAAGTGTGTTCAACTACATGCGACCTTTGTAGCCAAACTGGAATATTTTCAATAGATGGTGTTAGAAAAATAAGTATTAAATTCTATGAAATTGAATCTTAGGACTTTAACACTGTATGGACCTAACCCTTCAGAAGGGGATACTGAGGCCTTGAGGATAAAATGCCTTGCTCAGAGCAGAGCGCGTGTCAGCAGCCAGGCTGAGATGTGAACACCTTTACTGGTGGAACAAATGTCGTTAGTGACAGTAGAAACCATCCCTGGACTGAGGTTTGCTCGTATAAAATAGCCCAAAACATGCTCATCAACTGGTGTGGCCCCTAAAGTTTAAAAAATTCTTTGACTTCTGTGTTTTCTTTTTTGTTTTTATTATATATTTTTCCATTTAAAATTTTACCTTTTAATTATAATTTTGATTATAAAAGTATACATGCTTATTATAGAGATTTGGGAATATGCTGAATAGTAAAATAAAAGAAAATTACAAATTATCTGAATTCTACCAGCCAGAGACAGCCTGTCTTATTATGGTATATCATCACTACACATGTGACTGAAATCAGCTGTGTGTTGAATTCTATGTTTTTCTTTTTTCCATTTTTCCATCTGAATTGTGAGCATTTCCCTAACTCCTTAAAAAAAATTTTTTTCTTTACAGCCTTTGTGCTATGAAGCTTTTCAATCAGCACACTGTACTGAGTTAATTTATAAATGAAAAGGAGCTATTAATGAAAATAAAAATGAAAAATGCTACACAATCTAATATTTATATTACATACACTTTATATGGATTGACCACACGTCCCTAACATCTAGGTGGCTTGCAATTTTTCATTGTAATCAATGAAAAATGTGTTTATTCCATCATCTCACTGTAACGAAACAATATCTTTGGATTAAATCTCTACCTGTATTTCAAATTATTGCTTTAGGAGTCACATATTGTTTATGTCCTCAACTTTGGGGAAAGATTTTTAAAAGGTGAATTATTTCAAAATTTAGGTCTGGCTCAAGAGATAACGCTGTTTTTCAGACTTACAGATGTCTAAAACAAACTTATGGTTACTGAAGGGGAAACCTGGGGGGTGGGGAGATAAATTAGGAGCTTGGGATGAACATACACACTCTCCTGTATAGAAGACAGATAACCAACAAGGACCTACTATATAGCACAGGGAACTCTACTCAGTATTCTGTGATAACCTATATGAGAAAAGAATCTGAAAAAGAATGAATATATGTATATGTATAACTGAACCACTTTGCTGTACACCTGAAACTAACACAACACTGTAAATCAACTATACACCAATAAAATTTTAAAAAGAGAGAGAGAATGTTATTTTTCAAGTTGTCTTAAAAGCATTGATTACATTTCAATCAGGAAAAGGAAAGGTTATTTTTTTAATAAGCAGCAAAAAAAAAAGATACAGGGCTTCCCTGGTGGCAGTGGTTGGGAGTCCACCTGCCAATGCAGGGGACACGGGTTCGAGCCCTGGTCCGGGAAGATCCCACATGCCATGGAGCAACTGGGCCCATGTGCCACAGCTGCTGAGCCTGCACTCTAGAGCCCGCGAGCCACAACTACTGAGCCCACGTGCCACAACTACTGAAGCCCACAGGCCTAAAGCCCGTGCTCCGCAACAAGAGAAGCCACCGCAATGAGAAGCCCGCGCACCACAACAAAGAGTGGCCCCAGCTCACCGCAACTAGAGAAAGCCCGCACACAGCAACGAAGACCCAACGCAGCCGAAAATAAATTAATTAAATAAATAATAATACAATATAATGAAATGGTGTTAAGTCTAGCTGCAGCATAGGAGAACTGACTCTAGTATTTGAAGGAGGGATTGATGTCTCTTTCTACCTAGAGCTGTAAATTAGATGCTAATTGCCATTATGTAACACTAAAGAAGTGTTACATAACTATTTTTTTGAAGTATTTTTTCCATTTGTATGAAAGTTAAATAGTTTGAGTTCAAATAAAGAAACTAGAAAGAATATTCTGCTTTTTAGAACATGGATGCCAACTACTAGATTTAAGTTCATAGCCATAGCAAATGCCAAAGTAAAATGAGCTGTTTCCCTAGTAATCTGCTCCCAGGAAAGTCTTCCATCTTAAGCTTCAAAATAGGAATTTAAAAAATTTATAGCATCATAAAATACACTTTAAACAATGTAAATGCTAAAATAAATTCAGGTTTGACAGATTAAAAATGAAAGTAAGTAATAAAATAGGCCCCTAAATGTCTCTATTTTCAGGTTCTAAATGTATTTGTGTTAACGGAAGTTATACTAGATTATGGTGACTACACTTTTATTTCACAGACATAGAAATGCGTTTTTATTATTAAAATGGCCCAACTGGGCTTCCCTGGTGGCGCAGTGGTTGAGAGTCCGCCTGCCGATGCAGGGGACACGTGTTCATGCCCCGGTCCGGGAAGATCCCACATGCCGTGGACCGGCTAGGCCCGTGAGCCACGGCCGCTAAGCCTGCACGTCCGGAGCCTGTGCTCTGCAACAGGAGGGCCACAACAGTGAGAGGCCCCCGTACCACCAAAAAAAAAAAAAAAAAAAGAAGAGATACCTTTAAAATGGCCCAACTATCAAATCTTTGCTTATCATGAAATGAACAATAAAAATAATTTTCAAAAAGAAACACTATACCTCAAAAAGGCATTCGCTGTAACACGTATTTTCCAATTTGTTCTTGCATTCTTTTTCTTTTTTTTCTTTTTTTTTAATGCTGTCAACCAGTGCTTGACAATAGGTTGGGTTTTTGTTTGTTTTTAATATTTATTTATTTATTTATTATTGGCTGTATCAGTTCTTAGTTGCGGCATGCGAGATCATCGTTTCGGCGCCTGGGCTCAATAGTTGACGTGTGCAGGCTTAGTTACCCTGCGGCATGTGGGATCTTAGTTCCTCCACCAGGGATCAAACCCACATCCCCTGCATTGCAAGGTGGATTCTTAACCACTGGACCACCAGGGAAGTCCTTTTTTTTTTTTTTTTTTAATCACTAGCGAAAACTGCTTAAAAACAGGATTAACGATGGGCAAGCAAGATTGCTATGGAAGTGATCTGGAGGCTACAGAACAATTGTGAGCTCACATGCTCACATGGGGACTAAACCGCTGAGACTCTCTTCAAAACAAAGACTCACGTTTCAGGAGAGAGCTCCCCAATGAGAACAAGGGGTAGGACCAAAATAAGGAGGAGCCCTCCATGTGAATCTCTCACAGATTTCCAGGAAATAAAATGATCGCCAGCATTTATTGACTAATTACTACGTACTGTGGACTGAATGGGGACAATTCGCAAACATTATTTCATCTAACCAACCCCCAATTCCTCCACCCCCTGCATAGCCCGATGAAGTAACTGCTGTTATGATCCCCATTTTACAGATAGGGAAATTGATGTCCAGAGAATCTCTCCAAAGTCTCTCCCAAGTCACATGGCTAGGGAGTGGCTGGGAGTCAGTCTGGTTCTGTGTTTTGACACAGCCCCAGCTTTTAACTTCCCACCCCTCTGCCCCATTAGGCAAGTTCTAACAGTGCAAGAAAAGAGAGTAGGAATACAAGTAGCAAGGAGGATGGAGTCTCCCCAAATTGGATTTCTAAATTAAAATGCAAGAAAATTGCAATGCTTTAGCAAAAGAATAATCTAGGTTTTCTGAGGACTCTCCACAGATATGTGGTTTAAGGGGATAAGAACCATAAATACAGCAGTGGTGGGACTCTTGAGTAAGCAAACTCAGACCCTCTCTCCCTTCCATTTGGCTCCCCTTGGAGACGAGGGCTTCTCTGACTGATCCCTAGTCGTGCAATCACTTTGTTCCTGGTTCCAGCCTTGCCTCAGAATCCAGACAGGCCTACCTGCCCCTGCCTGTCCCTGGAGCCATGAACTCACCTGCAGCATCCACTCTGGGGGGAGATGTGGGAAGAAGCCCATTTCCACCCCAAGTGTCCTCTGAGTTCTTTTGTATAACTTCACCAGTAATGAAACTGATGCTTTAATTTGCCAGTTGTGGTTCCTCCTGTCTATGTACCAAAGCCCAGAAATGGGAGAGGAAGGGGAGGGGGCAGTCGGGGAATAGGACCACCATCCCAATAAACCCTCCCCAGCACCCTATTAAATCCCTGGATTCTCAAGGCCTGAAGGAGCTGAGCTGAATGTGGGCTCTTAGATTTCTCTGGGCTCTAAAATTCTATGAAATTGATTCAAAGAAAAAACTAGACTCGAAAAAGGAATAAGAACAGGTCACTCACAAAAGGAAAAACAAAAAAAGATGCTTTGGGCTATTTAAAACTTAACCCCAAATATTTATATTTAGAACCTAGAGTCTTAAAATCCAACATTCTTTGAAAATATCATTCTTAGAACAAAATTCAGCCCAACTGAGTTGATAAAGGTCTCCAGGGATTGTCACAGATAAATCTTCAATAGCCTGGCTTTATAACTGTCTTTACCTTCCAACTCTGCTTTGTAACCCTAAACATACCCACTCTTGAAGCTGAATCCGGCCTCTGTACCCAGACACTGGATTAAATCTTGGAGATAGAGTTTTGGATGAAGTAGAGAAGAATAGCTTTATTGCTTTGCCAGGCAAAGGGGGCCACAGCAGGCTAATGTCCTCAAAACCGTGTGTCCCAACTTGGAAAGGGTAGTGAGAACTTTTATAGTAATGGTTCAAAGAGGGCATGATCAGCTCGGGGACATTTCTCTGATGGGTTGGTGGTGAGGTAAGTGGGAGTCGGCATCATCAACTTTCTGGTTTCAACCAGTCTGGGGTCTGCGTGCTTGTGGGCAGCACACCTTCAGTAACTGTTAACTTCTCCCACCTGGTAGGGGTTTCAGTCTCTGCAAAACAGCTCAGATATATTGTTGTGTGCATCCTTTGAAGGGGAACCAGGACCCTGTCCCAAGGCTGCACTATTGTTTCTCTCGACTGTTTGTTTCTCCCTTGTTGTCTCACACCCCACTTCCCCACTTCCCTAACGAACAGCTGCTTGAATCGGCCTATTGGAACTCAGGGAAGGTCATGAAGGCTGAATGAAACCTATTTCCTGTAATCAAAGAAATGGGGGGACACAGAAAGGCTTTTGTGCCCAGGAGCCCCACAGGGTGCTGCTCTGTATCACTCTTGGATCCTCTTCATCATGGAACTGCAACATCATTAATGTAAGCAGATAGGTTAGGGGGTCCCTGGAGAAAGAGAACCAAGAATGGCTTTCTTGACATGAGAGAACCCATTTTGGCCTAAGCCATTTTGTGATCTAAGCCTGGCTGCAATGCTTGCCCTTGAACAGGTCTCAGAAATTAATGATCTCAAAGGAACAAAAGAATGCAGGCACAGAAAAAAGGCAGTCAAACAGCGGTGCAGTGATAAAGCAGGGCCCTAGTTCCCCCTCAAGGGATACACATAACAATATATCTCTGAGTTCTGCAGGAACTAAGGCCTCTACCCAGGAGGGGGATGGAATGATGATGTTGACCCTCCTGACTTCAGTCAACTAAAGCTTGGACTCTGTGGACCTTTGCCCCAATTCTATGCTTAATTCTCCTCTGCTCAAGCCCCTTCATGACTGTGTCCCCTTAGCTTAAAACTTCCCCAAGTTTGCTGTTGAGGAGACTCTGCTTTGGGAAACATCCCCAGTGTGCTCCTTACTTGCCGCAAGTAATAAATCCTTCCTTCTCCTGATCTCTGGCTTGGTTGTCTATTGGCTCAACACCCACCAAGAGGTGAACCCAGTTTCGGGTAACATTAAGGCCTCCACCCCCTTTCTGATCATAATAACCTACCCTCTTCCCTAATCTATCCTTCCACTTCATCCATCCATGTGTCCTGCCATTCCTGTTTTTCCAGCCCTTTACAGAACACGGGCCTCTCGCCTGCCTTGGGTCCACTTCCCCTTTGTCCCACACCTGCCATTCCTCCCACACATAGTCACTATGGTCTAAGGGAGTGGCCACAGGGGACCTGCGACTCAGGCCTGGTCAATATACCTGTTCAACAAATATTTATATGGTGCATACCCTGAGCTAGGCCCTGTTCTAAGCACTTTATAAATGTTAATTCATGTAAGCCTCCTAACAATTCTATCAGATAAGTACTATTATTTTTCCCATTTTATAAATGAGAAAACTAGGACACAGAGGTTAAGTGACTTGGAGGAGGCACACAGCTAAAGAGCTTTGCTTTCCTCTGACCTATACATCGGTTCAGGGATGGACACGTGACCAAATAAGAGCCAACACAATGCAATTGCTGGAGTTTCTCAGAAAGAGACTTGTTCTTCTCCCCTGTGCTTGAAGTGGGGTGTTTGTGAGGAGCAATGCAGCCACCTTGTGACCAGAGGGAGAAGATTCTTTGAGAATGTCATAGAACTGAGGGCAAGAAAGAGAGAAACTGAGTCCCAGTGACAAAATGGGAGCCCCTGATCAAACAGTGCCTGAAGCCAGACTTCCTCCTGGCCTTTTCAGCTTGGTGAGCTAGCGAATTACCTTTCTGCTTACAAAAACTTTGCGTTTGGCTATTCTTCACTTGCTAGCCTCCTTCCTGGTCTTTCTGCATCCAGCTCTTCCCTTCCAACCCAGCCTGACCCACAGCCATCCCAGAAACGTTTTAAAAGTACAACTCAGGTCACATTACTCCCTGTTCAAAACCCTTTGACTCTGTTTGCCTTTGGCTTAAATTCCTTGACAGGAAGTGACAATTTACCCTTCCAGCATTTTCTCCAGGACTCTCTCAAACACTGGGTACAGGAACGTCTCACCATCCCCCAAAGTACCCTGATTCCTCTTATTTCTGGCTCAGGCTGTTTCTTCTGCAGTTCTTCTTCCCAATCCACCTGGCAAATCCAACCCATCCTCCAAGATCCAGCTGTCAATGCCACCTCCTTGTGTCTCCTAGCCACAAGTCCCAGCACGCACTCCACCCTCATTCCATACACCCACACTTCTCTGCTTTTGCAGCCCTTTGCTTATAAACTCCCTTTCGGTCCCTGACCCAGTCTGCCTGGATGTGCCCAGATGCCATCTCGAGGGAGGACCTCTGATCTGGCCCTGGTGCACCCCCTGCCCTACACTGCAGGTCTGGGGATGTCTGCTCCTTCGTGTTACAGCAATCTAATCCTCTGATGCTGTTCTTATTAAAGTGCGACACTTCCTGAGGGGGAAGGGGACCCCGTGGAGGGGGCTGGTCATTTCTGAGGTTCGAGCTGGTGGTGACTGCACTCTAGCCAGAATCACTGGCGGCTCTCCGTGTGTCAGCCTGACCTGTGCAGCAGCTGCTCCACCCTTTCCCACCAGTCCCCCCGCACAGCTGTCTGCCCTCCAGGGTTGTTCAGACTGGGGGATAAATGCTGTCTGTAACCCGATCCAGGGTTACAAATAACCCAAAGGTCTGACCCACTAAGAGCCCTCAGGGGATCTTCCAGGTGGGTAACGTTTCTCTGGCAGCTCACCCCACTTCCACCTAAGCTGCCTCGGGCCTTTTCTCTCTCAGTGGAGCCTCTCCTGACCCAGGCTTGGGGCTGGCAAGTGCACTGGCTCCCACCCCTCCTGGGGCTTCCCAGCCTTGGGTGCAACTGCTGAGGTCACAGCAGACACGCTCCTGCTAACAGACACTGTACGGATAGCAGTTCCTGCGCGCCCACTTGGCTAAGCGCCCCTCTCACTCCAGCCCCAGGCAGCCCGCCAGGGCTTCTCAGAGCCTGTCATCAAAGAGGGACATGATCATCTCTATTCCCCCAGCCTTCTTTCCTGCCAATGTCAGGACCAGGTGGAAAGTTTCCGCTAAAGTTTTTCTTTGGGAGGCTGCCATGGCAGGAGAGCAGCACTGTGGACACAGGGGCTTTCTCCTCCTGCCCAGGTCAAGAAACTGATCTTGGCTAAAGTGAAACTTCAAGCCTCTGCCATTTGGAACATGCTTCCGGGCAGCAGATGATACCTGCAGCTCTAAGAGGAGCGCAGCCAAGTGTCCCAGGCCATGGGGACTCTATGTGGGAGGTGGGGGAGTGGAAGAATGCACAAGTAGAAAAGAGAAACCTATTTAAAAGCTGATCACTAAAGCCCAAGACTCCTTTGGGTGCCTAGATTCCAGACTTGTCCCCTCCAGTGGAATCCTAAAGAACTTTATGCTTTCTTTAACACCATCCCACCTCCCCCATCCATCCCCCGACCCTCCCACACACACAGCAGCAGCCAGGAAGAAGAGGCTGAATGAGGGTGGGGTCAGAACGAATCTCAGCGCAGAACCTAGAACAAGTGGAGCTTGTATTCTGGGCTCTTGTTCCTTTAGGTTCTCCTTGACTGATGTCCCCTTGGGGTCCCATCTGGACTCTTTTCTCAATCACTCAACAAATAATTGATCAGCATCTATTCGGTATTAGGTTCTGGTGTCACAAATGTTGTGGGAAAAAATCTCAGTCCTTAAAGTTACAAGAACTGTAACTTTATTTTTCTGAAGCATAAAACTATTGAATTACCTTAAACTCTATTTTGAGTCACCATTTTCCTAGCTGAGTTTGCAATGACTCGTGGGAAAGCAGCTCACCTTTTTACATCTCAGGGCTTTGTGCGCTTTCTTGGGCTGTAGTGAAAGAAGAGTGGCTGCAAAACTGAAGAAGAGGTCTCCAATCTCCAAGATGCACAAAGTAAACCAGGGATGCAGGCCCAGAGGAGACTCCAGCTTTCTGTTACCGAAGAGACAGCTGGCTCCTAGATCCAGGAATGGACAGGCCCGCAACTGAGGATTTTAAAAGTCTCCTGGATTTGTCTTTTCTTCTCCCTCCCAGAGCTCCTTAGTTTGGGTGCTCCTCACGTTTTGCCTGCACTATAACAATAGATTATAGTTATAGTAATGAACAACTATTTTTCTGACTCCAGAGCTGCTCCTCTTCTTCTGGGAAATTCTCCTTACCCGTCTCTGACCATGTATCTTTTTTTTTTTTTTCTGAGGGGGTCACGCCATGTGGGATCTTAGTTCCCCAACCAGGGATCAAACCCATGCTCTCTGCAGTGGAAGCTGGAGTCTTAACCACTGGACCGCCAGGGAAGTCCCTGACCATGTATCATGAAGGGAAACTGCCATTGCCTTGAGATATTGTTATCTTGGCTTCTTTTGATTGGACCAGGGATGAACACCTGACCCAAGCTTGGCCAGCAAGAGCCATTCCTTCCCTGGGTTACTTGATCTTGGGACAGAAGCAGTCATTCTCTGGTACTAGTGAGAGTGTGAGATCTGAGGCCCAGGACCTGAGAGCTGCCATGTGTCATGTAGAGTGAGTCAGCCTGAGAGACTGAAGGCAATACACAGAGAAGATCAGAGTTGGCCCCAAAGCTGGGGAGCCCTGGCAGTGATCTAGACCCAGGTTCTAGGTGTTCCTTAAGCCCAACAATACCTCTGCCTTTCCTGTGGTCGGTGAGATAATCCATTCCACTTTAGCCAAGTGAACTGGGTTTTTGCTAATTGCAACAAAAGGACCTGGTAAATATATCTCCTAATTGGTCTTCCTGTCTCTAGGCTTGCCAAACTCCAATCCATCCTCCAAATAGCTTCCAGATGGATCTTCCTGAATTGCTGATCCAGACACACCATTTTCTTGCCCAGAACTTTGCAATGACTTCCAACCATTGAAGAAGAAGATCCAAATTCTTTAGAAGGGCATTCCTATAGGCTCTGGCATCTGAGCCAACATTCCCAAACTCATCTCCCGCCTTTTCCATTTCTTCAACTTACATAAGCCTACTTCCTGGTGCCAGAACTGTGCCATCCAATCTCACAGCTCTAGGGTTTGCTCAGACTTTCCCTTCTGCACTGAAATGCCACTTCCTACTAAATGGACTCTCACTTGTCCTTCAGGATCCATCTCTGGTGTTGATGATGATGATGCCTTTCCCAATACTCAAACCCAAATCAGCTGTTTCCTTAGTTTCAATTTCAAAGTGCCTTATTTGTTCACCATTCAGCAAATATTTGTTGAGCAGCTCCTATGTGCCAGGCACTGTGCCAAGAGCTGATGAACTTGAACAACACAGTTTTTGCTCTCATGGAATTTAGAATTGAGGTGGGGGTGGGTGGGAGGCAGGTGGGAAGTATAGAGCTATTTGATAGGGTGCTTTTGGCCCCAAGTAACAGAATAATTCACTCAAAGTGGTTTAAGCAATAAGTGCTATAGCATAAGAAGTCAAGAGGTCGGCAGAATTAAGAGTTGATAAATTCAATAGCTCAGTTATGTCTAGGTTTGGGGATATAAGGTAGGATAAGGGAGCAACACTTTAGGACTCTCCACACCATGCTATCTCATTTAGCCACTAGAGAGAGTAAGCTAGAGCTATATACCCTAATTTGGAAAGGTCTCTAAGACATACTGCTATATGAAAAAATTGTCATAGAATAGCATTATAGTGTGATTCAATTTATCAATTGTAAAATGATATGTCTATGTGAATTAGTTTATAAATGCACTAAAAGCAACTCAAAGTCGCCTGGAAACCCAACTAACTGTTGAGGAGGGTTACTTCAGGGGAGATGTGAGAGGTGAAAGGGGTCTTGTACTTTTCACTTTGCATGCTGAAGTATTATTGAAACTTTTATAATGAGAATGTAGCCAGGAGATACAAATTAAAGTAAAAATGAGATATCACTTTATATATCAAGATTGGTGAAACTGGAAAAAAGTGTAAAATCTATTGCTGGTGGGGATATGGGGAAAGGGTGTTCTCATTCAGGGCTGGCAGAAATGGGAAGAGCTATATGGCCTTTTTTGGAAAGTAGTCTGGTGGCATCTATTACAATAAAAACACATATACATTTTGACCCAGTAATCTCATTCTTTTCCTATAACTCTACTGAGATATAATTCACATGCCATGGTTTTTAGTATATCCAGAGTTGTGCGAGCATCACCACAACCAATTTTAGAACATTTTCATCACTCTAAAAAGAACCCCCGCCCGCCCTGCATTCACTAGCAATCACTCCAATTCCCTACAACCACTCTTCCCACCCGGCCCTAGCCAACCACCAACAATCTATTTTCTGTCTCAGTGGATTTGCCTATTTCGGACATTTCATGTAAATGGAATCGTACAACATGTGGTCCTTCGTGACTGGCTTCTTTCACTTAGCATGATGTTTTCAAGGTTCAACCATGTTGCAGTAATTTCATTCTTGGGAATCCATTCCATGGCAATAAAAGCATTTGTGCCTCAGGGCAGATGTACAAGAATGTTTATTGTAGAAATTTTCATAACCATTAAAAAAAGAAAAAAGAAGAGAAAGAAAAAAGAAAAACTCGAAATGCTGAGGACGCTCATGAACAGGAATGGAATACACACACCATGGAATATTATGCAATAGCAGAAGGATGCACGGGCGCCATGCCAGTTGCATCGGAGGGAATTGCTTAAGCGAGAAAAGGGAAGATACAGAAGAACGCATATTATATTCTAACCCAATTTTCAATATATAAGCTAATTTTAAAAATACTCTTGATTTAGGCCTTATGCCTGAATCTGAGAAGACCTGAACTGGGTTCAAAAATGGCAGAATGAAACCCTCGAATACTGTTAGTCCTACTCACAAGCTCCACTGAGCCTAAAAAGTATATGAGAACAGCCCAGACAAAGGGAACATCTGAAAGAGGGCGGTTCTCTGTGGTCACCTTCTTTTCTTCCTGCAGAGGGCTCCAGCCAGGTGAGGAGGATGCCTTCCTGGGCTTCTGCTTTCTACCCCCATACAGGCCTGCCAGTGTCTGCTTATACCACACACACATCAGTCAGCGATCCTGCTCTTCCACAAGCCCTGTCTGCCAGGCTCACTGCCCAGGGCCTGGGAGCTGAAACCTGCTGGTCCACACTGAGGGAGATCCCCTTTCTGGTGCCTGAATCTCAGGTTTTGTGACTTCCTGCATCTGCAGGATCTCGGCCTTCACCATTTATATCCACTTAGGAGCTTTCAGTGGGCAGGCCTGGCTATGGCTTCACCCAGTATGTGTGTAGACGGAGAAAGATAATGACACACACCAGGTTGTAATCATGGGCTCTGGGAGCAAGTAGGTCGGGGGTAGAAACCTGGTGGTAAAGGGAAGACAAGAGAGGGAAGGGGGTGCTAATAATAAAAGGAAAAGAAAAACAAAGAGGAACCACATACGATCGCATTTATGCATCTGGAGAAAATTCTACATATTTTAAGACATATATAAAGAAATTAAAAAGACAAAGAGAATATATGTGCTACTTGGCTAATTTTAAAAGGATTAATACAGAAAATGCCAGCTACCTGACTGCAAGAAGGACTCACTTCTTCCTTCCCGTTTTCTGTATCTCACCCCTGGGAGGGGTTTTGTGTGGAGGACTGTGAGCCCACAGGCTGCCATTTGGCTCCCTGTGTGTTCCCTTAATGCAGCTTCCCAGAGCATATTAGCCGCTTTCCTATAAAATTCTACCATGAATAATTGAAATTAAGCATTTCCAGTCAAAATAAGGCAACACAATGATACAGTGCCCTCATTTTTCCTGTTTCTTATATCCTCTCTAGTCCACAAAAAGTGATCATTAACATTAAATTGACTTTCCCTGTCTTATTGCTGGATTTGCCAGGTTCCACTAAATTGATTGTTAAGTAAAAGCAGCAAATGAACTGCAGGGAAATCTCGAGTATATGTGTCTGAGGAAGAATTGTTAGCTCCTTTTTTTTTTTTTCCTCTCACTGCTGTGGCCTCTCCCGTTGCGGAGCACAGGCTCCAGACGCGCAGGCCCAGGGGCCATGGCTCACGGGCCCAGCCGCTCCGCAACATGTGGGATCTTCCCGGACCGGGGCACGAACCCATGTCCCCTGCATCGGCAGGCGGACTCTCAACCACTGCGCCACCAGGGAAGCCCCGAATTGTTAGCTCTTATTCCAAAACTTCTTGATTAATTGAGGTGAGAAATTCCAGGCTTGTATGAGTGGCTCAAAAACCATCAGAGTGGATGATAGCATCACGAACCCCAATCTTTCTAACTTTCTTCTCTGGCATTCTCACATGTTGACTTTCTATTCTAGATGGCTTACCTCATTGTGATAGGTGAAATGGTGCTCTCCCAAAACGTGTGTCCACTCAGAACCTATGAAGGTGACTTTATTTGGATAAAGGGTCTTTGCAGATACAATTAAGGATCTCTAGATAAGGTCATCCTGGATTAGGATAGGCCCTAAATCCAATGACAAGTGTCCTTAGAAGGGGAGGAGAAACACAGACAAGGGTGCTGTGACGATAGAGGCAGATATTAGAGTGAAGTGCCTACAAGCCAAAGAACTCCAAGCATTGCCAACAACCAGCAGAAGCTAAGAGAGAGGCATGCAATGGATTCTACCTTAGAGCCTCTAGAAGGAACCAACCCTGTGGACTTGATTTAAGACTTCTGGCCTCTGAACAGTGAGAAAATTAATTTCTGTTGTTTTAAGTCACTGTGTTTGTGGTAAGTTGTTACAGCAGCCCTAGAAAGCGAATACACTCAGGGTCTAAATATGGCTGCTGCATTGCAAACATCACATCCCACACCATTATATTCAATGCAGAAACAGAACAGGACAAGGCGGAATTTTATTTTTTATTAGTTGAACTTTACTCCCCTTACTTCTTATTAGCCAGGTCATGTGGTCACCACTGACTGCAAGAGAATTTGGGAAAGTGAATATTTGGCAAAAAGGAGTGACAGGACTTTGAAAATGTAGGGGAGTGTCGGGGAGGGGAGGGCATTTTTTGTTATCAACAATGGCTATTGTCATTTAATGACTGGGGACCAGAGATCCTAGAAGTCTTCTAACACGTGGTCTGTTGCGACATACTGGAGATCGATTATGACAATTACGAGTTATGCCTGCGGGCTCAAACCTGACTGTCCTGTTAACAAAGAACGGGAGGGAGTGGGGCAGGAGGGGCGGTGGATGGGTGGGCAACTGACAGTGACTGCTACAATGTGGGAATGGTGTACTGCGGTTCAGTAGCAGAATGTTCTACAAGATCATGGCATAGAAACTGATTGGGATGGGAGCAGGTACTCTTGGTTTTTGTGGTGTGTGGCCAGGTTCATTCATTCATTCATCTGTTCATTGGTTCAGTGAGCACAACTTGAATTGATTTACATAAAAAAAAGGTTCAGTTATTACTACACATGACCAGAAGTCCACAGCAAAATTTTCAGGGTCTCTAGTGACTCCAGTGCTGACATCAGGACTTGGTCTCTCTACATCTCTGTCCTTTGGCTCCGCTTCCTCTGTGTAATTTCATTTGAACAGGCTCCTCCCACTCGGAGGTGAAATGGCCATCAGCCGTTTCAGGCTCACATTCCAGTATCCCTGGGGAAGGCGGGCTTCTCTTCACAACCCTACACTGAGTCTATTGGGCCATCTGTGGCAAGTACTCATGCCTGCGTCATCTCTGTGACTAGGGCATACATTATACAGCCTGTCAAGGTTTGGATTACATGGTGGCCCATGGAGCAGAGAGGAGGAGGTGTTGGTAGCAGGGAGGTGGATTCAGCCACGCAAACCACATGCACTCAGAGTGGGGAACAAGTGATTCCCCAAGGAAAACCAGGTGCTTTTTTAAAAAACTGAATGAACACAGAGCAAGCAAACATGACAAATGCCCACTACACTCCCAATCTGTAAACTGAATGCCATTGTGTACAAGCCTGAAATAGGTGTGTATGGTTCAGTGCAAATTCATCATTACTCTTAGAGAGGGGAGGGCAATTTAGAGTGTAGGAAGGACCTTCTCATAGGGGTAAGGGGTCAATAATATCATCTAGGTATACAGGAATAATTAAGTCCCATGAAGGAGAAGCTGAGGATGCTCTAGGAAGTCATCCTGAATATTTACATTCAATTAGAACCTGTAATACTTAACAATCTGTCAATTTAAGGTGTAGTGTTGGACATTAATCACACTGTCTGGTTTGATGTTTGGAGGGCATTCCAAACATCAGAAATATCAAAATGAGGTCCGAGGTCCCTTTCTATTTAATGCCTATCATTGGTCATACAAATTACACAGCTCATTTGTGAAGAATAGTATGAGGTATGAGTGTTTGGGACGATTTTTGAGGTGATACTTTTGGCTTCCGCTTAAATAAGGCTTCCACTTAAATATACATTAACCTTACCAGCTGAAGAGGAGGAAGAAAAAAGAAGTCCTTTAAAGTTGGTAGTAGTCACATGGACCTGTGGGCATGTCACCAAGCAACAGCTTTAACTAGTGCCGTCGTTCATGGTTTGAGAGGAAAAGACAATTGCTAAAATGATTTGATCCCATAGATGGAAATAGTCTTCTCCATATAGTTCTATATAGTATGTGAGCATCTCACACCAACACCCTAAACTTTGCCTTTTGTATATCTTCAATTTTTCACCAGAGTATAACGAACACCCCTGCATTCTGTTATGCCAGTTCCACGCACTGGCAAAGAAGAGCTCCAGTTCACAATGATATATGACTTGGATTCATTCTGGGCTTAGTTCCCCAGCAAACTTCTATCTTGCCCTTGAAGATGACCCTTCTATTACTCAGCCATAAAAAAGAATGGGGGGCTTCCCCGGTGGCGCAGTGGTTGGGAGTCCGCCTGCCAATGCGGGGGGCGCGGGTTCGTGCCCCGGTCCGGGAGGATCCCGCGTGCCGCGGAGCGGCTGGGCCCGTGAGCCATGGCCACTGGGCCTGCTCGTCCGGAGCCTGTGCTTCGCGGCGGGAGGGGCCGCGGTGGTGAGAGGCCCGCGTACCGCAAAAAAAAAAAAAAAAAAAAAAAAAGAAATAATGCCATTTGTAGCAACATGGATGGACCTAAACATTATCATACTAAGTGAAGTCAGTCGGACAGAGAGAGACAAATATCATATGATATCACTTATATGTGGAATCTTAAAAAATGATACAAATGAACTTTTCACAAAACAGACACGGCAGTGAGAGGCCCAAGTACCGCCAAAAAAAAAAAAAAAGAATGAACTAAGCTGTACAATTGAATTATAACCACAAGTATAAAATAACTATTCAGGTGTCCACACTAGTAAAATAAATAATTACAAACACTTTTTATGAGTTGGGTTAAATAGGAATGTCCTATGCAGAACAATTCCAAATAATTGATGTAGACACATAGGCATCCATCGAGGAAGTAACCCTAACCCTCTTCTGAAGTGTGGGTTCCACACAGTGACTTCTTCCTAAATAAGATGTACAGTATGGACATGAGAAAAATAACTTCACAGCAGGGAAAACTGACAAACACGACCTCAGTCACATGACCAAAGTTAACATAAACAGTGATAAGTTGCCTTGAGAGCCTGTTCCCTTGACATAAAATGATGAGAATGCACTTGACCTCTGCGACCTGCCTCCTCAAAACCCATAAACCCAGTCTAATCACAAGAAAAACGATAAGAAACGGTGGGATTTTTGAATTCCAATTTTCCCCATCAGTCCACCAAAAAACTATTAGAAATAATAAATGAATTCAGTAAAGTTACAAAATCAGTACACAGAAATCAATTGCTTTTCAAACACCAATCAGAAAATGAAAAAAAAAACCCAACCCTATTTACAAGTGCATCAAAAAGAACAAAATACCTAGGAATAAATTTAACCAAGGGTGTGAAAGGCTTGCACACTGAAAACTTAAAGACGTTGACGAATAAATTGAAAGACACAAATAAATGGAACGATATCTCGTTCTCGTGGAATGGAAGAATATTGTTAAAATGTCCATTCTACTCAAAGCAATGTACACAGTGAATGCAATCCCTACCAAAATTCCAATGGTATTTTTCACAGAAATAGAGCAAATCATCCTAATATTTGTGTGGAACCACAAAGGATCCCAAAGAGCCAAAGCAACCCTGAGAAAGGAGAATAGGCTGGAGGCATCTTCCTCCCGACTTCACACTACATTATGAAGCTACAGTCACCAGAAAAGTGTGGAATTGGCACAAAAACAGGCTCACGGATCAGAGGAACAGAACAGAGAGCTCAGTATTCAACCCATATGGCTGGGGTCGGTTAATTTATGACGAAGGGGCCAAGAACACACCAAGGGGAAGGACAGTGCCCACAATAAACAGCGCTAGGAAAACTGGACGCCACACGCCACATAACGACACTGGACACCATCTACACTGCACAAAAAACTGACTAAAAACCCAGTTTTCCACATCAAGCCCTTCCTGGGTCGCATGAAGACGGACTTCCCTCAACAGTCAGTCGCACACGGGAAGCTTCTCCCCACTTTTCCTCACTTCTCCTCACCTTTTCCTCTCGGCTTCACCTGGGTCGTCAGGAAACTCAGCTCCTGTCAGTATGGACGCAGCCCCAAGTTGTCCTGAAGCCGAAACCCTGGTGAGTCCTAAGAAGACTGAGCTCCTGTCAGCAGAGATGCTGACCCGGGGCATCCGAAGGCGAAGCCCAGTCGGTGCCTGAGGAGACACAACTCCTCTCGGCTGCGCGGAGCCGTCCTCAGTGGAATGCGCATGCTCTGTGGGTCAGAGAGGCGGTCTCGGCCCCCCTGTGGTCAGTGCAGGAAGTGCAGGCCGTACCTACCTCACAGGTCACTGGAGACAACGCCCCCTACTGGCAGAACTGCTGAATCTGTTAAACTGTGGAAATTCAAACCTAAATGGAGACAGCATCCTATAATTTCTCCCAAAATACTTAAGGAACAACTAATTGGAAACCGTATGGAATGAAATGAATGTTTATAACTTACACCAAATTCACCCATAATTATTCATAGACAAATCTTAAATGCAAAACTATTCAAAATTACAGAAGACATAGAGGAAAATTGACAGGAGGTTGGGTTTGGTTATGTACATCATGAGCTCTGAGTTCTAACACACAACACAAAAAGGCAATCCTCAAAGAAAAACAAGGAATACCACGGACTTTGTAAAATTAAAGATTTCTACTCTGTGAAAGGCCTTACTCAGAAAATCAAAAGTCACAAACTGAGAGAAAAATATTTGCAAACACATGTCTAACAAAGGATTTGTTTCAAAACATATAAAGAACTCTAACACAAACAACCCCATTAAAAATAGGAAAAGCTCTGAACAAACACCTGGTCAAAGAAGATAGTACACAGATAGTACACAAAATTATGCCCAGGATTGAGGGGCAAAGAAACATTGGTCCAGCTCAAGTCTCTGAGTCATGTGTGACCCTGGACTAGTCCTGTCCTTCCTGGAGGCCTCAGAAAGATGGAGAGGGACAAGGGGAGTGAGGGAAGGTTATGCTTTAACCTAACTCTAACTCTAACCTATAACCCTAACACCCTAACCTATAGCCCTAAACCTAACAACCCTAGACCCTTGATCCTGACACCTCAGCTCTAATCCCTGACCCTGACCATTACCCTCTACCCTGACTATCCAACTCTGACCATAATCTTAAACCCTGACACCTAAGCCCTGACACTGACTCTGGCAGCAGACCTTAATCCTAGCAAAGTGGATACCAAGGAATGACTCTATAATCTCTCAAATAAACCAAGGGAATAAATCTTCATGATCTTGCATTTAGCAATGGTTTCTTACATCTGACATCAAAGCACAAGCAATGAAAGAAAAAATAGATATATTGGATTTCCTCAAAGTTAAAAAATTTATTGCATCAAAACTGCTATCCAGAAAGTAAAAAGACAGCCCACAGAACAGAAGAAAATATTTGCACATCATATATCTAATGAGTCTGTTATCCAGAACATATCAAGAAACTCAACAACAAAAACACAAAGAACTCAGTTTTTAAAATGCACAAAGGACTTGACCAGACTCTTCAGAAAAGACATACAAATGGTCAACATACAATGGAAAAGATGTCAAACATCAGTAGTCATGATGGATATGCAAATTCATACCATAATTCAATACACCTTCAAACACACTAGAATTGTTATAGTCAAGAAAAATAAAAAATAACTAATACTGGCAACAATGTAGAGCAAATGGAACTGTAAACATTGCTTGTGGAAATGTAAAATGATGCAACCTATGTGCACAATACTTTGACATTTCCTCAAAAAGATAAATGTAAAGTATGATAGGATTCAACAACTCCACTCCTAGTGAGAATTAAAAACAGGTGTTCAAACAAAAAGTTGTACATGAATATTCATAGCAGCACTGTTCACAATAGCTAAGAGGTAGAAACAATTAAAATGTCAATCAACAAGTGAATAAATAAACAAAATGCAGCACATCCATGAACTGCCATATTATTCTAACATATAAATGAATAGAGTAAAATGGTGCAATCACTGTGAAAACAATATGGCAGCTCCTCAAAAAGTTAAACACAGAGTTAACATATGATCTGTCAATTCCACTTCAGGGTATTTACTCAAAATATTTGAAAGCAGGGACTGGAACAGATATTTGTACACTCATATTCATAGCAGCATCATTCACAATAACAAAAGGTGGAAGCAACCCAAGTGTCCATTGATGGATAAATGGGTAAATGGAATGTGGTATATTCATAAGGAAATATTATTCAAGGAAATATTATTTCCTTGAAAACTAAGGAAATTCTGACACATGCTACAACATGGATGAACCTTGAAGTTACTATGCTAATTGAAATAAGTTAGTTACAGAAGGACAAATTATTTGATTCCACTTATATAAGGTATCCAGAGGAGTCAAATTCAAAGACAGAAAGAATGTGGTTGCAGGAGCTGAGAAGAGATAGTGTTTAATGGATACAGTTTCACTTGGGGAAAATGAAAAAGTTTGGGAGATGAATGGTGAGGATATTTTTGTAACGATGTAGATGCAATGAATGTCACAGAACTGTATATGTAAAATGGTTTAAATGGTAAATGTTATGTTATGTGTTTTTAATCACAAAGGAAAAAATGAAGTACTGATACATGCTACAACATGGATGATCCTAAGTGAAAGAAGCCATACGGGAAAGGCCACAAGGTCACATACCCATCCTGTACTTTAAATCCATCAAGATTTTGAATATGAAGCAAAGTCTCAGTTAGGGTTCCAGAGGGGAAAAAAAAAGAAAGAAAACTGGATCACAATGAAAAAAAGACATTTTCATAGAGTTGGAGCAGATGGTGAAAGTTGAAGTGGACCTGTGGATTGGATTATTATAAGAAATTGTAATGATTCTCATTTGGTAATTAAGTGCTTGTTCCCTGAGAGTGTATCCGTGTTTTGGTAAAACACACTGGAGTGTTTTGTGTGAAGTGCCAAATGTGAGTACTTTGTGCTGCTATTGAAATTTTTCTATACATTTGAAATTACTGGAAAATGAATTATATTTCAAAACAATCATGTCAATAAAAGGACAGAAACGTAGAGAAGACATGAAACTTTGTATAGAGGCCAAGCTTTACCCAGATCCTGCTCACCCAAAGTGATGATGCAATTCGCCCTTATAAGATTTCACATGTTTTTAAGGGGCACTGTGGGAAGATTATAATAGTAGCCACTATGTCTTGGGTGTTGTGGATGACCCGGATGTGGTAGAAATAGTGGGATTTCTAATTCCAGTTTTGTACATCAAATCACCAAGAAACTATTAGAACTAATAAATGAATTCAGTAAAGCTGCAGGATACAAAATCAATACACTAAAATCAGTTGTGTTTCTATACACAAATAATGAACCATCAGAGAGAGAAATTAAGAAAACAATCTCATTTACAATAACGTCAAAAGAACCAAATAACTGGGAATGAATTTAACCCAAGAGTGTGAAAGAGTTGCACACTGAAAACCCTAAGACATCGATGAAGAAACTGAAGACACAAATAAATGGAAAGATATCTTGTGCTTTTGGACGGAAAGAATTAGTAGTGCTAAAATGTCCATCCTACCCAAAACAGTATGCACTTCAATGACATTCCTACCGAAATTCCAAAGGCATTTTTCACAGAAACTGAACAATCCTGACATGTGTATGGAACCACAAAAGACCCTGAACAGCCAAGGGGATCCCGAGAAAGGAGAACAGCAGCTGGAGGAAACTCACTCACTGACTTGAAACCATATTACAGAGCTACAGGAACCAAACAGTGTAGAAATGGCACTAAAAGAGGCACATGGGCCAGAGGAATAGACCAGAGAGCCCAGGAATAAGCCCATACATATGTGGTCAGTTAATTTATGACAAAGCTGCCAAGAACATACACCAGGGAAAGGTCAGTCCCCTCCATAAATTGTGTGTGTTATAAAAAGAAGGGAGAGAATTACTGTGTTGGTGACTTGGGGACATTTGGAGGAGTTTCTGACAGCGGGGATGCAATCTGTCTGTCTTTTCCCTCCTTGGTAGAAATCTCCATATGACCTGAGCCTCTCTAAGAATCCTCTCTGAATTGGGGCCTGAAGACATCAGAGCTGAGATTCAAGTTGTCTTCACAGACAGTATCTCAAGGTTGAGTATAAGTATCATTTCAACAAGGTAATGTAAAATGCTATTTTTGCCCTTTGTTCCAAACGGGTAACAGGGGAAGTGTTGGTAGGGGCCTAGTGTTTAGAGCTATCTGATTTGACTGGACCTGTTCATTCATCCCAACTGGCCTCACACGCATTTGTGTTACTGGCAATGACCAAGCCGAATCCAGAGACTCGCTAGCGGGAAGGACACTGATGGCAACTTTCCTATTACCTGTCCTGTTGGTTTCTCTGCACTTTCTGTTCACTAGGCTGTGTCACTTCCTATGGTACCTGGGTATCAGGTTTTTAATATGGTTTTCACCAATTATGAGACTAGAAAGAACAGAAATCAGGCCATTCCATGAAAACTCTCTGAAACTGGAGGACAGAGTCACTTTCTTTATTCTCCTGGTTTAACAGGTCAATTAGTTGCTGCTCATTACCACCTAGCCCTGTTTTACCATCACACCAGTCAGTCAACTGAGATTTACCCATATTTATATTTACACTGGTTTGACCTCAAAGAGCCTTCTTGATCAAACATGTGAACGACTTCACCTCAATCTGGAAATACTGGAAAGGTAGAATAAATCCAGTTTAATGTAATTTATGTAAATAATTTATTAAAGGGAATTCCCTTAGTGGTAAAGGTCAATATTTACCATCAAGTAAAAATAAATATAATACCGATACGTGTGTTCACATGTCCAATCACGTAAGTTAATTCATGTGTCTGGCGTACATTGTCACGTGCATGCAGCCTCTACAAGTGGCTGTGCTTTTGTGTATGTTACTGTACAGAATACAGTACAGTATCTTTATTTCAAGCCCAGGATGTCCAGAAGTGAGCATAAAAGCAGTGGTGACGTAGCTGGTACTAGTGTACTTTTCAAGGTACTCTACTGCAAGATTAAAAATGTTTTCTTTATTTTCTGTGCTTGTTAGGTATTATTTGTGTGAAAGTATTATAAACCTATTACAGGTTTATAATAGTAAACCTATAGTAAACCAGTACTATATAGCTGATTGTGTTAGTTGGGTACCTAGGCTAACTTTGCTGGACTTACAAACACACTCTTGGAACAGAACTCGTTCTTATGTAGGGGACTTACTCTATATGCACATACAAACACACACACAATGACGTGGGCACACACACACATGCACACGGGCAGACACACACCCTCTGCTAAAGTTACCAATAGCTTTTGATGTCAGTGAAACCCCACAATTTTACAAGTTTACTCTGTGGAATGATCTGGCTCTGGGTTTAAATCCTGCCTCTGGCTGTAGGACAGGGCACAGACCACTGCACCTCCTTGCACAGTTTTCCTCTTCTATTAAACAACACTCACTACAGAAGGGTTAATGTGAGGATCAGACAGAATAGTGCCTAATAAACCAGTGCTTCTCAAACTCCCAAGTGCATATGAACCATCTGGAAATCTTGTTACAATGCAGATGCTGATTCAGATTCTCAAGTGGGGCTTGACGTTCTAAGTTCCTAGGTGATGTTATGCTTCTGGTCCACGGACCAAACTTTGCGTAGAGAGGCACATACTCAAATTTTACAAAAGGGAAACCAAAATCACTACCCGGTGGTCCTGCCAGCCAAGTAAGAGAAGAAAGCTAAGAAAGGATTTTTTTTGGTGCCCAACGTGAGCTTGGCATGAACTCAGTTTCTCTAGGTGTGGAGAGGATAACACATTTGGGGCCAGGCTTTATTCTGTCCCCTCATGAGCCTCAGCATAACTTCATTTCCATTCTTCTGCCCTGGGCTAGCCAGGGGCCACAGGAACCCACAGAGATGGGGAGTCTCATACCTGTCAGAGTCTTGGCAAATCTCCACCACAGCCGCCAAGGCCTTCAAGTGCACGTTGGGTTGGCAGGAGTGGATGTAGTCAGGGAACAGCTGTTCCTGGAGTCCCCGTTCGAGGCCGTGGAATCTATAGCTACCTGGAAGAGAAGATAGGCGAATGAGTAAATTTAAAGTGAACACATTTCAGGACTTCCCTGGTGGTCCAGTGGTAATGGATCCACCTTCCAATGCAAGGGATGCGAGTTCAATCCCTCGTCAGGGAACGAAGATCCCACATGCCACAGGGCAACTAAGTCCGCACGCCACAACTACTGAGCTCGCGTCTCAAGGAGAGCCTGTGTGCCACAAACTATAGAGTCCACGCGCCCTGGAGCCCGTGTGCCACAACTAGAGAGAAGCCCAAACGCCGCAATGAAGAGACCTCGCGCTGCAACGAAAGATCCCGCATGCCTCAACTAAGACCCGATGCGGCCAAGAAAATAAATAAAATAAATAAATATTTTTTAAAAAATAAAGTGAACACATCTCGTAAGAATCGTGATCAGCCCTGAGAGAGACAAGGCCTGAGGGGGAGGAAAGCACTACGTTACACACCCTGCTGATAAGCAGAGTTAGAGAAAAAAATTCATTAGCTTTAAAAACTAGTTATTAACTTGGTCGAGGCCATTTCTGTAGTCTTCAGTCTCCCTCTCCCCCATGCCCTCTCTTCTCTGTGTCCAAAATGGAATTTGAGATTGATGTACAGGTCAGAAAGCCCAGCCGCTCTAATCCACAACGTCACCAGGCAGCAAGGTCAAGGGTGATTATCATAATTCACTAAGAAAAGTCTTCTGTGCTCTCCGGGCAGGAGGATTCCATGTCTGAGGCCTAGGTAAACTCCCTTAAAACTAAAGATGTCAAAGATGCGGTCTGTATATCAAAGCCATTGTTGTTGTTTTTTTTTTTAACATCCAACTATTACTTTGTTTATGTTACTATGCTTAATTTACATGGAAAAGACAACCAAGCAGTTCTGCCCCATATCAGGAAAAGTTTCCAATCAACACCAATTATGTGGTGACAAATAACTAGGAATGGTGGCACCTTTGGATCAAGACTGACAAGGAAGAATGGGCTCTGATACTACAGTTCATCTCCAACAAGAATATGGCACAATGGCCAGCACAAACCATACTGACACTGAACCTTTAGCACTGGTCACAAATTTGGATCTCTTTTCTGAAGCTAGCAAATCAACTGAAATACCTGGGTTAAAAAAAAGTTTTAAAATGAAGCCCGAATTAATTTAAGAACCATGCTCTTGACACATTTTCCTTTCAGAATTTACATAAAACACTTTTTCACTCTAATAGCCGAGGGTTTTTTCCTCACATAGCCCACCATGTAGCTGCAGATAGACTGTTCTGCCTCAAGATGTAAACATAGGGGAGAAAAAAATTAACGGCATCTGCGTAATATTCTCTCTACACACTGCTGTTGGATGGGAAATAGATAATTAAAAAAAGAAAGAAAGGAAGGGAGGAAGGAAGGAAGGAAAAGAGAGAAAGAAAGAAAGGAAGGAAGGAAGGAAGAAAGAAAGAAAGAAAGAAAGAAAGGTTCCATTATAGATTCTCACAACCTCTTGTTCCACAGTTCATGAATCTTACACTGATGCTAAGGTGACAATGTATGTAAGTGGACTTTTGTTTTCAGTGAAGAAGACCTGGGAAAAAGATGGATTTATCTCTTTTTCTTCAAGAGTTATCAGATGGTGCATGCTCCCCAAAGCCCTCACTTTCTCGAACTAGAGCACTTTCTAGGAACACACGGCCTTCCTTATAACGCTGGGTGTCTTCAGTGGCAAACTCATAGATCCATCCCAGTTTGCTATTGTAGTTTTTGCAGCTCACATCTCGAACCATGTGGCAGCCAGTGAGCATGACCCGGTCTTGAACTTCACTGTACTGCAGGTTAACTACCTTGTTAAAAGGTAGTTAAAAAGAAATGCTCTGCCAGTGGCGCCTGTGAATTGAGTGGAGATGAGTTCTGAGTGGTTGGTCGGGATTGTATCGCAGTTTGCACAGGAAAACAGATGGGTACCACCGATATGATCAAGGAAAATCCTGCCCATTTTTATAGTTGAAGTTCTAAAAACCCCGAGCAGCTGAGATCCAAGGCCACCAGCGGCTCTTCGGTCTTCGGCTGAGATGAAGCCTCAAAGCCATTGTTACTTTCATGAGTGGCAAGTTGCAAAGAGATGTGTTGAATTGGTTATAATAAAATTTCAGCCAGAAGAAGCTCTGTGTAAGGCTCCATTCATGTAAAAACTCCTGCCCACGCCAGAGAAGATGCCTGAATGCTATGTCATTGTCAGCGGCAAGTGGAGAAGAGAAACCTCTGCAGACAGAGGTCACCAAGTTGTCATTATCTTTGAAATTCCTAAATTTTTTCTGACCGCCAACATCATCATCATCTAAATAAAAGTTGACTCACCCAACACTTCTTTTTTTTAACATATATATATATATATTCTTTTTCATATTCTTTTCCATTATGATTTGTCACGGAATATTGAATATAGTTCCCTGTGCTATAAGTAGGATCTTGTTGTTTATCCATTCTGCACACAATAGTTTGTCTCTGTTAATCCCAAACTCCCATTCTTTTCCTCCCCTCCCCCCTACCTTGGCAACCACAAGTCTGTTCTCTATGTCTGTGAGTCTGTTTTTTTCCATAGATACATTGATTTGCATTATTTTAGATTCCACATATACGTGCTATCATATGGTATTTGTCTTTCTCTCTCTGAATTACTTCACTTAGTATGAAAATCTCTAGGTCCATCCATGTTGCTGCAAATGGCATTATTTCATTCTTTTTTTATGGCTGAGTAGTATTCCATTGTACATATGTACCCCATCTTCTTTATCCATTCATCTGTCAATGGACATTTAGGTTGTTTCCATGTCTTGGCTATTGTGAATTGTGCTGCTGTGAACATAGAGGTACATGTATCTTTTCAAATTATAGTTTTGTCTGGGTAAATGCCTAAGAGTGGGATTGCTGGATCGTATGGCAACTCTATTTTTAGTTTTTTGAGGAACCTCCATATTGTTTTCCATAGTTCACCCAACACTTCTTAGCAACAACAACGACAAAATGATTAAGCCTGGGGAGTGGGGCTAAACCGGGAAGGCTCATTTCTTCTGATTTCTAACATCATCACCATTTCAGTGAAAGTTAGCCCAGCAAACACCTCTCCAAAGAAATGCATAAGCTTGGGGGTGGAGAGTGGGGAGAGAGGGATTAAAATGAAAGGAGTTGTAGAGAAAGAAAGGAGTGTTCGTGGTGCATCCAGCCCAGCGGAGTCCATTCACTGGCTGACAGATGACAGAACAGCTCTATTTTCTCTTAAGATCTTTTGAATGCGAAACATTATTTTGTATAATTTTTGGCAAAATTCCATTATAACAAATAACTGGCATATCCCATTGGACTTAAGGTGGGATGTTAGCTCTGGAAGGACAGTGGAAAGGGGCTACGTGCTCTGTGTCTGCTTCTGAGGGACCCGATGCTAAGAGCAACGTTGATGGAAAAAAAATGCCACCATGTCTTATACTGTAAGCCTGCAATCAAACCAAAGTAACTAAAAGAGAAAAAACAATAGGCTAACAGTAATTCACTTACAACCTCTCTTTTTTTCTTTCGTAAAGTTTTTTTTTTTTCTCATCACTGAGTTTTCCCCCTTTTCATCCTTACCGCTCCACAGGACTATGTTGAAAATAAATTTAGGCAGGATTCACATTCTATTTTCAGAATCTCCAGATGTTTTCAACAAGGTAGTACAAAGTGATAAAATGCTAGTACTAAGTGTTTCAAAAGGAAAGGTCGTGTGAAGAAAAATTGTACAGTATTTCCCCAACCCTTAGACGCTCTTACTTTGGACAACAAAGGGAAGAAGGGAGGGGTAACCTCTGTTAAAATCCTACTGTGTGTCAGACACCTGTGCTGACTGCTTTATAAGCACTGTGTTATCTCATTTTCATGAAAACTCTGCAAGGTAGAGATTGTTATTCCTTTTCATTAATGAAGAGCCTGATACCCAAAGGTGATGAAAATCACAAGGTCACAGGGGATGGAGCTGGGTTTAAACCCAAGTCTACATGGTTTCAAAGACTTTACTTCTCCATGGTATCATTATACACCCAAGAGAATGAGGAAGTCTGTGACCAGCATATCCAGACATCTCATGGGTATGTTTTATTTCTATAAAGAATGAGGGGATTTGGCCTGGAGGCAGGGAGACTAACCAGGAGACAACGACAGTAATTTAAGAGAGAAGAAATGTCTTGAATAAACAGCTCTTTATAACAAGTGAGACACAGTATCTTCTGAGACAGATTTTTATCCTGAAAGTGAAAGCCAATCCACTGGAAAAAAGAGAGGAAGACAACAGGCGAAGGGCCTTTTTGTCATGAACTGTGTGAAAAGCTAGTGGTGGCGGGAGCCTACATGCATTTTGTGAACAAGAAGAAGGCGTAAAGCACTCCAGGACCCACCCACGGGGCCCCAGCCAGATAGAGGTCTGGATACATGCAGACAATCCCTGGAAAACTCCAAGAAGAACACTCAAGAGGTACCTGAGAGACAGTGTTTGGAGAAATCAAACATCTCAGGGCCTCCTGGATTTACTAAGCTCCAACACAAACCCACCATTCTCTGCCTTTTTGTCCTGAGGAGGCACACTAAAGAGATCATGTCACCTCACGTATGTGTACATAGTGTTTAAAAGGTAAAAATAGTGCTGGGAAGGCTAGAAGTAAAGCCACCTCTTTCTCTCCTACTAAGGAAAGCAGCTTAAAACTCCAGAGAATTCTAGAGAATGCAAGGATGTTATTATGAAGATAACCTTGACTCTGCTCTGATTTATTAATATCACTGCAAGTATTGCAAATCATTGGCAGGTGTTGATACTTTATTATTAATAACAAGTACCTGTGACTCCTGTCACTTCTGTTTATGATGCCCCTCATTGTTAGGCATCTCACTCTATTTATGTTTCTTTCTTCCTTTCTTTCTTCCTTCCTTCCTTCCTTCCTTCCTTCCTCCCTCCCTCCCTCCCTCCCTCCCTCTCTCTCTCTCTCTCTTTCTTTCTTTCTTTGCCATGACATATGGCATGTTAGTTCTCAGACCAGGGATTGAACCTGTGCCCCCTGCAGTGGAAATGAATATACACAATATTAACTACTCACCTCCAACATGTTTACTTCCAAATGGAAAAATCCTTTCTTTATGTGAATAAAGGTGACCATGGAGGCCCAGAGTGTTCTCTTTCAGGGAACTTGTGAAGAGAAGACAGAGAAATGCATGGTGCAAACCATACATTCAGTTTGATTCCAAAAGATTCAGATGCAGATGAGAATAAATATTCCACCATTAACCTATTTTTTTCTCTGCAATTATTCCTTATAGTCAGTGTAATCTGAAGGTTTTCACTCATTATGGTGGACTCCAATCATCTGATGATGGGAAGAATCAAAGCCTCTATTTCCTGGAATACTACATAAAACTTCTCTGGAAACATAATATCTCTGCTTCCTACTAACTGGAATGTGGTATTTTAAAGTCAGAAGTCCACATGTGTATCAAGAAACCCTATGATACAAGACACTTTTTAATCCAAACCTGTAAAAGCAGGAACTCCTTAAGACAAACCAAGGGTTCAAGCAAAATACCATGTTGCTACCAGAGACCTGGAGAGAAACAGGAAGTCTTTTAAGTACAATGAAAAAACAACTCACAAACCTCAGAGCAATTATTTTAAAGAAATATTTAGAAGCTCTAGGAAAGCGCTTGTCTCCTGCTGGGAAGCTCACTGGACCCCATCAGCTCCTGCTTCCAATAAATAATGCTGGGATTGTGTCTGGAAGAATAAACATGAGACTGAGCACGCACAGGAACGGTATAGGTTTGATGTCTGAGTGTTTTCACACAGTAACACGTGAGTGAGCAGACATTTGGTTCCATTCTAGGCAAGCTCTTCTCATCAGACCATTGAAAACTGCCCAGGATTCAACAGCCACTCCTACCATGGACAGATGCTTCCTTTTATGGAATGCTCAGAGGAAATCACCTGGTTTTGATGTGGTTTGAGTTTGATCCTGTGAAACCATCAGAACTTCCCACCAGAGATAAATGAGGAGATTCTGGCCTTTATCAGTATGTGTGATGAACACAGGTGTCCTGGCTGTACTTGCCAACCCTCCTTCTATTTTTATCCATCTCCCTACATGTGACTACCTTTGACCTACTCTGAGCTCAGACCCCTGATCTGTTAGAGTGACTCTGTCAGTCTTTCTTTAAAAATGGACAGGCAACAAAATGAATTTAACCTAGAAGCAGCAGATCAGCAAGGGAAATGAAAACATCAGAAGTTATCTAATCACAGCCACAGCCATTCAGGGCTCTGTCTTATCTGCTGGGTAATAAAAATGGGATGTTCCTAAACTTGGAGGGCATCCAATCAAATAAGTAAAGTTGTTGCTTACCTCTGGCTCTTGGGGGGATTTCTGTGTAGTTTAACCCGTGTATACTAACTACAAAACATTGGCATGGGTTTGAAACACCTATGTTCTAGGAAAGGTTTTTTTGGCAGGGGGCAGGGGTGGGCAGGGGGAAGTTTGTCTTGACAGAAAGCAAAAAATAAAACACAAATGTCTTTGAGAACAAGGATTGTTAAGAAGGCAGTAGAAAAAAAGGAATGGGGAGAAAAGAATATCTCCTCTGAAGTCAAGGTAGCTTTTCCAGAAAAGTAGGGTTTAGTCTCAGCTTAAGAACACTTTTAAAAAGCTTGACAGCTCAGAAGTGCTGTTTAGGGAACTGAAAACCAAGTGAGCCAAGAACAACATTTCTTTAAAAAATCCTGGCAAAGGATAAAGAGGATAAAGAGCTGGTTCTGCATAGTTTTGGAGACACGATAACGAAGCAGAGGCATCTTCTCCCCAAAGGCACTGAAATCCTAAGGCATCAATGGGTCAGTTGCAGGGAGACAGGGTAGGGGCAGGGGTGAGGGGTATTTCTCTCTCAAAGTCTCCCAGGGCACTCACCTCTCTCTGCTCCACCCCACTACACCATTCACCCTTCCTCCCTCCTGGAACCCCAGGGGGCAGCACTTCTTAAGAGCCCCCAGGGACCATCTCTGCAGCCCAGATTCTTCCCAGAGCCTGGCAAGTTCTGGGAGCAGACGCTGGGCTTGCAAGGCCATGGCAGGTGCGGTGGGACCTGGAAGGATTAGTAAGTATATATATCTGGTTCTGCCGAAGGGAGAGTCATTCCTCCCCCTGGAAGCCTGAGCTTCCTGGTCCTGGACAAGGACCCTCCCCCATGTGGCAGAAACTGGTAGCTCTTCCCCAAACCAGTTTTCTAGTCATCCTGGGCACAACCAGATGACATTTTCCAGCGTAATTAGGCCATGTGACTACTTTCTGGAAAGTGGGCACGAGAAGGGCACCATACCCAGGTATGTCCCTGTAGTGGAATGCAGTGTCCCCCAGAATTCATGTCCACCCAGAACCTCAGAATGTAATTAAAAGAAAACTTTTTCTATGCCCACAGAATACTTTTGATACCAAATATGTGTGGGATGGTGGTTCCCAAACCAACAAATTCTCCAGTTCTCAGTGGACACCAACTGGGTGTCCTCTAAGTTAACTCAATTCTAATACTAACTACCTGGAATGAGCACAGACGCCACAGCTTAAGGGCTCAGTCCCCCAAGACTGTCCCCCACTTCAGATACCAATTGCAAGTCCCAGGTTGTCACCTGTACTTCTGACCAATCAGCTATAAATTGGGAGTTTCCATGACCCCCCTCCTCAGGTTTGAGAATTTGTTAGAACTGCTCACAGAACTTACTTATATCTACTGGTTTACTGTAAAGGATATAATAAAGGATACAGGTGAACAGCCAGATGAAGTGGTACATAGGTTGAGGTCTGGACGGTCCCAAGTGCAGGAGCTTTTGCCCCCATGGAGTTGGAGTGCAACACCCTCCCAGCACATGGATCTGCTCACCAACCCGGAAGATCTTTTATGGAGACTACATCATGTAGGCATGATCCATTATCACCTCATCTCCAGTCCCTCTCCCCTGCCCAGAGGAATGGGGATGGGACTGAAAACTCCAAGCTTCTAATCATGACTTGGACTTTCTGGTGACCAGCCCCCATTCGGAATCATCCAGTTGCCCAACAAGAGTCACCTCATTAGAACAAACGATGCTCCTGTCACCCAGGAAATTCCTAGAGATTTAGGAGCTCTGTGTCAGGAACTGGGGGCAGAGACCAAATATATAGTTCTTATGTCACAGTGACCTTATTTGGAAGAAACATCTTTACAGATGTAATTAAGGCAAGGATCTTGAGATGAGATCCTCCTGGATTAGAGCGAGTCCTAAATCTAATGACAAGTACCCTTGTAAGACAGCACAGGAGAAGACAGACAGACACACAGGGGAGAAGGGCGTGTAAACACAGGCAGAGATTGAAGTGATGCCTCTGTAAGTCAAGGAATGCTAAGGATTGGTAGACACCCCCCAAAACTACGAGAGGGGCATGGAAAAGATTTTTCTGCAGAGCTTCCGGAAGGAATCAACTCTGCTGACACCCTGATTTTGGATTTCAGGTCTCCAGAACTGTGAGAGAACACATTTTTCTTTTAAGCTGCCCAGGTTGTAGTAATTTGTTACAGCAGCTCTAGGATAAGCTCCTCCCACGTACAACTTTCCTGCTCTTTCCCTGTCAGGCTGGCTGGCGTGAAGACAATTGCTCGGGTCATCTTGCTGAGGCCAAAGGAGCCTCAAGATGGAATGAGCCTAGATTCCTGAATCACTGCTAAGAAGGGGCAGGAACACCTGTGGGGCAGAGGTCACGTTAACTGTGGTAAACCTCTGTTTTCTGGATTTAACTGTTACAGCGGCTGGCCAAAGCGATCTTCAATACCCTCCGTCCATTGCCACCATCACCACCACGCATAAAGCAATAAATTGACATGCTAGTTTGCACGGTGGTCCTGCAGAATTTATCATTCTAGTCACTCACTGAACACGCTGATGAGTTCTGTTGTCAGAACTGGGAAGCTGAGAATCAGACCCTTTCCCTCCAGATAAACAAAACAAAACAAAACTGGGGGCCAGGGGCCCAGCCTGCACTCTGCCAGCACCTTGCGGGTACCCCCATCAGCGCTGTCTCTCCTGGTTGCATCTGTAGAGGCCTGAAGCAGGAAGGATACGTAAACCCAGGGCGAGTTCCCCATTTCTGCCCCTCCTGGGTGGAAGCACACAACATGTGGCTGAGAGGCGTCCTCCACTCCAAGAGGAAACCCCTTGCCCGCTGTGGGGCTGGGCAGGGAAAGTGGCAGCAGCCTGGTCCGGAGGACAGGAGAGGAAGCATGAAGCCAGGGAGGATGGGCCCGGAGCTGGAGTATCCGAGAGGCAGGCTGGGCTCCACTGCCCAGGGCTCCAGCTGCCTCAGCTCTTGTCACCATGCACAGTATAAGTGGCCCTCTCCAGGGAGCCTGGCCAGGTAGACTTGATCTGTGGTGGTGTGACAAGGCCCCTGCCCATCCCAGCACTGAGCTCCTTGGAGGCAGGAATGCATTCTGTGGACACTCTGCCCCTGGCCTCTGTAGATCGTGGGAGCTGTGGTGATGGATGATTCTGGAACAGGAGGCTAAGGTCAGATTGTGAAATGCCCTGGATGCCGTGAGACGTTTGGGCCCCGCCCTGTGGACAGTGGGGTGACTCTCAGTAGTGGGTTTCAAGATCTGCGTTTTAGAATATTATCCCTGGGGACGGTGCCTGCACAGAGTAAGACCACAATAAACACTTGTGTGTAGCCAAAGGAAAGCAAAATTCAATATTAATGCTCATCACGTAACATGTTTCAGTCTCTCTCTCTTACACACACACGTGTCCCCGCCCCTGTCCGACCCTAAAAGCCAGGACGTTATATGGATGTCTGGTTTCCAATGGGCTCCCTAGACAGCGGGCTGGATGCAGCGTTCTGCTGCCATAGAATTCGCCAGTGAAGACAGAGCTCACAGGTAAGGATTGAAGTGCCCCCTCTGCTGTCAGAAAAAGGTTACTGCAACCACAAGGCCACGTCATCCTCAGTTTGTGCTCCATGAATGTAGGCACCCACCTGCGGGCAGGGGTGCCAGCCAGGGGCACTGCCTACCAGCTAATGTGGAGGAGGTTTCAGCCCAGTGACGTTTCCCTGGAATCCAGGTGTGGGGCTCCCCCCACCCCAAGCCCACTATCCATTTTACTTCCTTTCCTTCCTTCTTTTTTCTGGCTCTGAGAATGTTCTTGGGAGCCTGCGGTCCAGAGAAGTCTTGGAGGGTCATTTGTGCCAGCAATAAATCCCTCCATTCCTGCAGGGAAGTCGAGGGAGAGTCCTGGGTAGTTCACTGGGTTGAGTCCATTCCTGTTGGCCCAGCCCAAAGATCTGTCCAGGGAGTGAGACAAAAATAGCAGCAGATACTGTCCCTGCCCAGAGAGGTGACAGTTCCCAGAGAAGGTGACAATGGGTTATGGGTCAACGTGACAACAGGTCAGGACAGGATTTAGCTAGGGCCTGAGAAACTTAGGACAGTGGACCATGAGGAAATAGAGAGACTGGCCGGGAGGGCAGAGAAGCCTGAGAAAATGTAACGGAAAGGATGGGGCTCCAGGTAAGCATCTTAAGAACGGGTGGTGGGGCTTCCCTGGTGGGGCAGTGGTTGAGAATCTGCCTGCTAATGCAGGGGACACCGGTTCGAGCCCTGGGCTGGGAGGATCCCACATGCCGCGGAGCAACTAGGCCCGTGAGCCACAACTACTGAGCCTGCGCGTCTGGAGCCTGTGCTCCGCAACAAGAGAGGCTGCGATAGTGAGAGGCCCGCGCACCGCGATGAAGAGCGGCCCCCGCTTGCCACAACTAGAGAAAGCCCTCGCACAGAAACGAAGACCCAACACAGCAAAAATAAATATATAAAGTAATAAACTCCTACCCCCAACATCTTAAAAAAAAAAAAGAACGGGTGACATCCAAGCTGCCCATGGTCCAACTAGAGGAGGGGTCAGAATGAACCAAATGGGGACAAAAATCCACCCAACAGAAACCCAGAATTCCTCAAATTCCAACTCCTTCCCCTTGCTGAGACTCAGACTCTGGCCCCATCAACCCTTCCCGACCTTCTGCCGCCCTCTCTGCAGGTCTTACAGGCCTCATTCCTACCTCTGCTCTGCCTCGGTTGCTCCGCTGGCTCCCCTCCATCCTCTGACACCCTCTGGGAGGAACCCTCTCCCACCGCCTGGCTGGGCCTTCAGACAGTGTGTGCCAGCAGCGTCCACACCTCAACTTCTGCTCCTAAGGCAGTCCATCCCCAGGGGAGCAGGTCTTCAGGGCCTTTTCTCCATGCAGATCAAAAGCAGAAGGGGACTTTGATGAGCCCGGTTCCTGGAAATAAACAAGGAGGACAGGGGTTCAAACGGCCCCCAGGGACTACCCTGGGAGTGGACACGGGGCTGGAGTCAGGAGCATGGGACAGGAAACCCAGTAACAGATCTCACTGGTAACTGCCACAAACCACTCCAGGATACTAAGCATGCCAGGAGGTCTTTTTTTTTTTTTTTAAAGACTTTTTGATGTGCACCATTTTTAAAGTTTTTATTGAATTTGTTGCAATATTGCTTCTGTTTTATGTTCTGGTTTTTTGGCCACGAGGCATGTGGGATCTTAGCTCCCTGACCAGGGATCGAACTCACTCCCCCTGTACTGGAAGGCGAAGTCTTAACCACTGGACCACCAGGGAAGTCCCAGGAGGTCACGTTTTATCAATCAAATCCAATCTATCCAGCTTCTTACTGAGGTGGGGAAAAGCCTGAAGTCAATGCTTCTGGAGGCTCCCTTCACTCATTCTGTGCAAGAAACCTTGGCACGCACGTAGTTCAGACGAAAACAGATGAGCTGTCTATGTGATGCCTATGCTGAGTGCTGGTCAGCGAACTCGGCAGTTGCTCCTGGAGGGTCCCAGTTCCTCCAAGGGGACATCCCCCCAACACCCTAGAAACTTTGGCCCATTGGCCTCAAGCATCAAAACTCCAGTTTGGGGGCCTGTCTTTGCCAGCAATCCCACAACCTCGACCATCCCAAGACAAAATAGCACATCATCACTTAATGGGCTTAGAAGTTCCAAACTGGCAACCAGCCAACATAAAGGGTTTATGGTCCTGTGGATTAGATGCCAAAAGTTAAAAATCAGGACATTGGATACAGAAATCTAGATTTCCATGGAGAGTGATGATATTATATCACATTGTGAGTGTACTTAATGCCACTGAATTGTATACTTAAAATGGTTAAATGGTAAAATTTTATGTATATTTTACCACAATAAAAAAATGTATAAAAGGTCTAGATTTCCTGCTTCTTTGAAAAATTAGAATACTGGGCAAAGTACATGAGGAATCTCTTTGTATTATTTCCTATAATTGTATGTGAATCTATAATTATCTCAAGAAACATTTCAATTAAAAAATGTAAAAAAAAAAACCCCAAAAACTATTCCACAAAATTGTCTTCCCACACAGCAACATTAGCACCTTGGCCATCTCTGCTCATTTCCTATACATGAGACTTGTTTCCTTTATAGGATCTGCCCAACTCTTCGTGTAGACATTTGGGTTTGAGACCCTGGACTCACTCTTCCAAAAGAATCTTAAGGTTAAAGAAAGTATGGTTTCCAGGGTGGCCGGCACACCCTCCCTATATGTTACCTCCTCCCCGGGGAAGAGAGCCTGGATGTCAGGAATGCAGGGATCCAGCAGCCTTCCTTGGATCCCTGACCTCTCCATGGGCTCAGGTCTTTCCTTATGTGGGCATCCATCTGCTGCTCACTAGTCAATTGCATGGAAAGCCTGTCCTTTGAGTCTGTCTCAGGAGACAGCAAAGACCAGGAGTCCCAGGCAGTGGTCAGACCAAAACGAGCAGGGAGAGAGGGGTGCGGGACGTGCAGGAGAGGAAAGAAGGTGGGGTCCCCAGCGCCCAGAGGCTGGCACTGGGAATCCTGGGGAGGAAACCCAGGTTTAGTAATTGGACCCTGTTCTGGGTTGAATTGTAACCCTCTCCCACACAAACCCAGTTCACATGTCCTAACCCCTAGGACTTGTGAACGTGACCTTATTGGAAATAGGGTTGTCGGGGAGGTAATAGTTAAGATAGGTCATTCCGGTAGGCCCTATTCCACTATGACTGATGTACTTATAAAAGGGGGAAATTTGGACACAGAGACACACACACAGGGAGAATGCCATGTGATGATGAAGGCAGAAATGGGGAGATGCTTCTATAACCCAAGGAACGGCAAAGATGGCCAGCAAACCACCAGAAGCGAGGGGAGAGGCCTGGAACGGATTCTCCTTCACAGCCTTCGTTAGGAACCAATCCTGCCAACACCTTGACCTCAGACATCTGGTCTCCAGAACTGTGAGACAATACATTTCTGTTGTTTCAGCCACCCAGTCTATGGTACTTTGTTACAGCAGCCCTGGCAAACAAATACAGACTAATCCCAAGTAGTTCTGGGATGGGCCCTCCCCCTTGCCTGCCCTGAAATGACCTTTAAAAGTGAACAAGATGGTCTATGTTCAGTGGAGAGGAAAGAGATATTTCTAGACAAGAGAAGTAATGAGAGCAGAAACAGGCATTGACAGGAGGCTATTGCGATGGGGAGGGAGGTGGGAGTTAAGATAATAATGCTAACTAACTTTTCTCCAGCACCTCCTGTGTCAAACATCCTTAAAACAAGTTGGTTTGAGGTAAGTATTAGTATCATGCTCATTTTACACGTGAGAAAATTGTGGCTCAGAGAAGTTAAACAGTATGCCCAAGATCTGGTAAGGGGGGAAAGCCATGATTTGAACCTAGAATCAGAATAGCTTGTTTGTAACTTTTCCAAGCAGAGGCAAAAGGAATTGATACCTTAAGGCTCACCCTGATCTTCTAGTTGGCCTGGGATCCCTCTGGTAGTTTAGCCGGGGTCGGGGGTGGGGCGCTGGGCTGAGCCTCCTAGGACCAGTCTGACCTGAAGCAGTTCCTGCCTGTTAAACCTATCCCACACATGGCCACTGGGCAGATTCCGTGTTAAACCAGCCAAACCGGAAGAGAGGATCCAGGGCCAGGGCCAAGTTCTTACACCATGTCTCTCCTGCAGTGACTGGTGGTTGCTGCAGAGGCCACCCAGAGTGCCTACAACACTGGCCAAGAAACGCAGGGTGGTTTGAGCATGGCCACACTGACACCCGTTGAAAAGGATTTACTTCACAGTTGCCAAAGAAAGCCTGAAAACAAACAAACAATCCAAAACATTCATGTTCAGAAAAAATGGTCAAAGACCTCTTTACCCAACCCACAGGCCTAGGGAGAAGAAGTCGGCTAGGTTTAGCTCATCGTATGCGATAGTCAGGGACTCAGCTGTCTTGTCAAACCTTGAAGTCTTTATGATCAAACAGCACAGGTGTCACTCCAAAAACTGCCTATGACATCCTTCATTAGAACCCCCTTTTTGGTCCCTTAAGGCAGAATTCCCAAATAGGTTAATCTTATACCCAGACAGGATCCTTGTGGCTGGGGCATTTGAAATGCAGATATCATCACTCTCATAAACACTTAAATGTCATGTTCACGATGTGCCAGGCATTCCTAGTGCTTCATATATGCCAGTTCATTTCATCCCCATACTTAATCCTAACTTTCTTTAAACCACATAGCCAGTAAATGGTGGAATTAGGATCTGAAAACTAACAGTCCAGAGCTTATGCTTTTAACCACCATACCACACTGCCTTCTGAAAATATTTAGGGAAGGAGATCAACATTTTACTCTTTGAGCATTTGTGATATCCTCACCATCAAAACCAGGCATAAGGCAGCTGTTGCCAGCCCCATGCTCTTTCTTTCCTAGTCCTTAGAGCCGTTAAGGACAAAATGCTGGGAGATACCTGCCCACCCTTCTCTGATTCCTTCAGCATCTCGCAGAGGATTCTAGCCTCAGCCTTCCTTCCTACACACATGATGCTTCAGGTGAAAGGAGTAGTTTACCCCCATTAAACACTTGTGAATCTCAAGATTAAGGAATTACTTCCAGAAGGTCTAGTGAGTTATCTAAAACAGCATCATCACAGTGGCTCATCACCTTTGCCTGTTTTCCACCAGTGCAACCAGGATGATGGTGGTATGTGAAGGGAGAGGGCTGAGGGGCTTGCTACTCTGTCCAGGTAGACAACGTAGACACCACCAAGCACCGTGCAGCAATGCCTCCTTGTTCAGGATCCAGGACCTGGGACTTGGCTGCTCTTAGTTCTGCAAATATAAGACACTCATTGTTATGGGGGAAGAAGTGTCTCAGGTCTTTTGGTCCTTTAAGGTCATCCCCCTTAACATGATATATAGAAGTGGCCCCTGGAGGGAGGTGAATCAATTCACTTGGAGCAAAGCAGTCTCAGGAAACAAAAGTGATAGTATCAGCCAGTATACCTTTATAAGTCAAGGTTATGCCGCAGCAACAAACAATCCCCCAATTCACAATGTCTTAAAACTACAGAGGTTTAGTTCTTACTCATGCTCCTTGTCATACTCTTTCCAGAGCTAAGGTTGACTAGCTGAAATATTGCTGGTCCCCACAGTAGAGGGAAAGAGAGCTCTAGAGGGCTGAACACTGTCAGTTAAATACTCTGGACCAGAAGTGACACATGTCATTTCCATTCCAAGCCATTGAGCAGGCTGGACCCCACCCTGCCACAAGGGAGAAGTCCAATGCTACCGTGTGTCTGAAAAGCAGAGAGCCTGAACTATTGGATGAACTACAGGGATGGGGACCAGGTTCCCTTTCTGTTTGAAAACCATTGTGATTTGAACCACACTGACAACGAATAGAATGAAGGTGATGAATAGCATAGGAGGCCTCATGGCTAGGTTATATCCACAACCAGCAAGGCTGACTACAGCCTTGACTAAATTTTCCTGGTTGAACTAAATTTAAATTGGAGATGAGAATATATAATCCCTTAGAAAAAATCAAATCGAACAAATCTAAACATGGATAACAAAAGACCATCATGATGACTATTCTGTTCACATTATTGTTGGGATCAGAGAGAGGATTCTGAATCTGATCTATGTCCATTGTCACAAATAATGCTTACAGGTATGTAATGAAGGAAAACTTTCTTTAGGATAAAGGGTATTCCATGACTAAGAAATACCTGAGTGCACAATTGAAAAATATGTCTCCTGAATGGCTAGGAATCACACACTGCACTGGGCATGATGTCACTGCACTGTGTGACATGCGGTAGGCCTTAAAAGTATTTAGCTCTCATAGGAAATTTACCAGATACTGGAAATAGAAACTTAAGACTAGTTTAGAAAATACTGCTATAAGTGTATTAAGATGGACCAATATAGACTGACATATGTTGACCAATATTATGGGCAAATACTATTTGTATATATATATAATACATAGGCAATATTATTGTGTCGCTTCAAAATTCATACATTGAAGTCCTAATTCCCAGTACCTCCTCAGAATGTGACTGTACTTGAAAACAGAAACTTTAAAGAGTTAATTAAGGTTAAATGAGGTCATTGGAGTGGGCCCTAATCTGACTGGTGTCTTTAAAAGGAGAGGAGATTAGGACACAGACAGACATAGAGGGAAGACCATGTGAAGACACAAGAAGGGGGCCATCTACCAGCCAAGGAGCGGGACCTCAGAAGAAATCAACCCTGCCAACACGTTGATCTCGGACCTCTAGCCTCCAGAACTGTAAACAATTTTGTGAACGTTTGCAATTTGACCTTCGTCCCTAACAGGAAACACATTATGACCATTTCTAACTGACATCAGATTGCTAGCCCCACCTCTAGGGGCCTTTTCTGTTAATGACTGATCTGAGCGTGATAGTGCAATCCCCATCACTGGTATTGCAGTGGTCCACCTAGCATTTGTTTGCTTGTTTTTCTCAGTTTTCAGATCTAATTCTACCTTGGGAAGCAAGTCAGATAAGCATTATAATCCCCAATTTATAGATAATAAAACTGAACCATGAAATAGTCAAATTGTTTAGCTCATAATTAGTCAGTTCAGTGCACAAGCTCCTTGACCCCAGAAGTTTCCTTTCCCAAGGCCACACTGTTTTACTTTGTCCCTGGGTAATAAACACTCAATACTTTATTTTGTGTGTGTGTGGCCGCACTGCCAGGCATGCGGGATCTTAGTTGCTCGACCAGGGGTTGAACCCGGGCCCCCTGCAGTGGAAGCTCAGAATCCTAACCACTGAATCACCAGGGAATTCCCCAGTAAACAATACTGGGACTTTCCTGGTGGTCCAGTGGGTAAGACTCCACTCTCCCAATGCAGGGGGCCCGGGTTTGATCCCTGGTCGGGGAACTAGATCCCGCATGCACGCCACACCTAGGAGTCCACATGCAGCAACTAAGACCTGGCGCAGCATGCATGCATGCATAAATAAATAAATAAAATGTGTGTGTATATATATATATATATATATATATATATATATATATACTTAAAACAGAACAAAACAAAAAACACTCAATACTTATCTGTTCAAACTAAAAGGATGCCTTTTGGAAACTGATATTCAAGGTCCAGATAATCTAATCATAGAAATAGAAAACTGCTTCTACCCCAGCCTACCCTACACTTCATGTTATTTCTTAGCTTTTCATTTTCTTCCTTGAATCTCATTCAGATTTTTCCCAACCCAAGCAGTGCCTCCACTGACTAGTGGCTAAACTTAGAATTAAAAATTAAATTATTTCAAGGAAATCAAAGAAAGATAAGGTGTCACTTTCTTATATTTGGGGGTACTCCCCCCCTTTAGCATCCCACTGCCAAGCTGGTCAATCAAGTTCAAACTGGGATAGTTGGCATCCATTGAGTAGAGCATCATGAATTTCTAAATCTCTGTCAAGATTAGGATGCCAACTGGCAGGGGAAGCTTAAAACAACCTCATTTATCTGGCCCTATTTAGTTTTATTCCTTCCACTGGGGGGGAAAAAGTCAGTTGGACATCTCCAGAAGATACAGCAGCGAGCAAGATCCACAGGGTGCTTATCCTTGGGGAGTTTTACAGACATTAAGCAATTTCAGTAAAGGGTAATGATTATTATGATAGCAGAAATGTCAAGGTAAAAGGGCAGGGAAACATTTCCAGCAGACAAAACAGCATATGTGACAGCTCAGAGCTTGGACAGGATGTAGAGAATAAGGTGGGGGTGGGTTGGGAGATTGGGAGCAGCTGAATGGTGCAGGGTCTTCTAGGTCTGCTTGGGACACTTCAGCAGCCACTGGCCACACCTGAAATGTGGTGAGTCCCAATTGAGAGGTGCTATAAGCATAGGATATATACTGGATTTCAAAGATTAGTACAAAAAAAAGATGTGATATATCTCATTAACAGTTTTATATTGATTATATGCTGAAATGATAATATTATGGGTTAAATAAAAACATTTAAATTGCTTTTTTCTGTTTTTATTTTCTGACGTAGCTCCTAGAAAATTTCAAATTCCCCATGTGGCTCACATTCTATTTCTCTCCGACAGCCTTGAGAGCATTGGGAAGGGTCTGAAGCATTTTAAACAGGGAAGTGACATTGTCAGATGTGCATTTTCAAAAGACTCTGTGGTAAGGAGAGAGGATGGTGGGGAGACAAGACCCGAGGCAGAGAGACTAGTTTAGGGGCTGCTGCAGTTGTCCAAGCAGGAGAGGGTGGATTAGACAGGGTAGTAGCAATGCAGGTAGAGACAACGTTTTAAAAGTCTGCTTACTAATACCAAACAGCTCTCATTCCAGGGAGAAATGATAGGTTGAACTGTATGAAATTTCCATCTTTGTCAGTCAAAAATGGTTGAATATTGAAGGAGTTAATAAGGGCTAAAGTTGGAATAGTTGAGTCACGAAATAAGAATAGTATTGTATTATAACCCAAATAATGACATAAATGTCCATGAGTCCATACTGACATAAAAAACGGAACAAATAAATAAATGGGAGAGAAGTAACAACTCTTTCTTATAGAAAATTCCAATGAATAAATAATGGAGGAAATAGAAAATCACCATTAGTATATCACAGTAGTAACTGTCTCAGGCAAGATCCACTTAAGGATACTAAAATGAGTGGGAAAAAGTTGACATAGGTTATTTGTGTAGTCTTAAAGTACCTCCAACCAAATATTTAATAAAGCAAGAAAGAGTCAATTTACGGTGGAAAATTCCAGCAGATATCACCACCTTAGCCATGTGATGCAAGCTAACATCTCCCATAATACAGAATGACATCCCATATTCCTTGATATCATGCACTGAGGACATTACCACTCTGTGGTATCTTCCCAATTAATGCATAACCTCAAACTAATCATGAAAAAACATCAGACAAACCCAAACTGAGGGGCAGAAATAACTGACACGTACTCTTCCAAAGAGATGAGAGAAGACTGCCGCATAACCACAGATTGGAGGAGACTGCGGAGATTGACAACTAAATGCAATTTGAGACCCTGGATTAGGTCCCGTAATAGCAAGAAGACATGAGTAGAAAAACCAGTGAAACCCAAATAAGGTCTGTACTTTAGCTAGTAATATTGTACTGAAGTTAATTTCTTCATTTTCTTAAATGTTCTGTGGCTATGGAAGATGTTATCTAAAGGGGAAGCTAGATGAAGGGTACATGGTAACTATTTTTGCAACTTTCTCTAAGTCTACAATTATCTAAGAAGAATTAACTGTTAAGAGAGCTGAATATCAGCAATTTCATATAGTTCAACTTAATATATAAATCAGACAAGAAACAACCAAAACTGACATGCTAAAGCTACACTAAAACCACATTATCATAACATGCTACAAATGTACTTGTTTGGGGGACAACTTTTGCATCAAGATCAGAGTCTGCATCAACATTCAACTCTTATATAATACTCTATTCAAATGATTTACAATATTTCTAAGGAAAAGCGTCAGGCGTCAACTAGGACTGGGAAGAACACAGCAATGGGTGGCACAGTTCCACTGGCTTTGTCATTACAAGGGACTGGGCTTTGGAACAGGCAGAGATTACTTCAGCCACCTTCCTTCATTCCCACTTCTGAAGACCTGCCACCATGAGGAACTCTAGCGGTTAGGATGGTCCAGGTCCCAACACAGAAACTACAGAACGGCAAGGTCCCCTCCAGCAGCTGTGCGGTGCTTAGGTGGTGTAAGTTTCCAAGAAAAGGATCAGCAGGTACATGGATGGCTCAGGATGCCTGTCCTACAGCTGGTGCCAAGCGAGCACACTGTCCCTTACCATGGCACTCAACAGCTGGGCACCGTTGAAGATGTTCTCTCATGACAAGGTAATCTCAGAGCAAATTAAAATACTAATCTCCAAAATTATATGCCATACACTAAGTAGCATTTACAGCTCCTAGTTCCACTGGCAAGTGACTGGCAAGTATTTCTCTTCAGAGGTGGATTAGCTTTCAGGCAGCTGAAGTACTAGCATGTTTATTGCATTTAACGTATCACTGAATGGTCTGAGTTAATCTAACTTCTAGAAGTAATTTACTCTTTAATAGGTCAGGCTTCTTTTCATTTCACAGCAGTCATTACTGTAATTACTCATGTGGTGTTCCCTTTAACTCAGTGCTACTTAAGGTTTTGCTGAGAGACAGAATATATTTCAACCCCACATCATCAAAACATACAAAAATGTTTTAAAATGGTAGATATCTGGCCTTGCTTTGTGTGTGTATTTTAATTAGATTTTATTTTGTTATTATTTTTTTTGGCTGTGCCACATGGCTTGCAGGATATTAGTTCCTGGACCAGGGATCGAACCTGGGCCCCTGGCAATGAGAGTGCCAAGTCCTAACCACTGGACCATCAAGGAATTCCCTGGCCTTGCTTTGCATACTGTCTAAATTGATTACTCATGTTAAATATATACTCCTACAATTCTAAATTTGAATGAGGCCCTTAGAGAAATTCAGACCATAAGTCTTTGCAGAGCACCACAGTGATCAATGTCAAGGTCAGAGTGAGAATGGTTTTCAACAAATACAATCAACCAATTATATATATACCAAAGGAAATTCTTTATTGTAAACAAGATATAAAGTACAACAAAAGAAATATTGTGCAAATTGTAAATCACAAGGATTTTTTTTATTAAAAGAAAATTCGTTTTTTGTTTTCCAAGAGTCCAAAGTTTTGATGGCAGAAATCTACACCCAATATAGAGAAAAATGTTAAATGGAAAGACATAATGACATTTTTCACTATATATTTTAAACAATTGACTTTTGTTTTACCACTGTATATATCCACTATACAAAACAGAATATAACAGAAATACTGTTAACAAAAGTGAATGTCCTAATTATTTTTCTACCTATCTACTTCCACATTCCCCCCCCCAAAAAAAACTTCTATAAATTAACAGGACATTTGTCCACTTGTGAATAATGTTCACTCACTTTCTAATTCAATAAAGCACATGTTATATCCTCATAACATAAGGGTACTTTACTGATGTCCTAAGCCATCTTTTTGAAGGAGTTATCTAAAATTCTTAATATCCCTTCTTTACAATATGTGTTTTCATCTTCAATTTCTTTTCGAAACAAAGTGCAGTGTATTTTAGAGTCTACGGAAAACACATTGGTATACAATTTTCAAATCTACACAGGGAACTGCAGCCAACTAAGGTTCAAAGCATAATAAAATGCCTAGTTATAGTCATTTGTTAAACTTTTAAAACAAAAACGCAAAAAAAAACCCTGAAGCAACACTTCAAAGCAATTAAATTAATGAGGATTCCAATTCTTTGGGACCTCTTCAGCAATATACAGTTGCTCAATTCCAAACGTCAGCAACTAGTGTAAAAATGCTAGTTCTAGATATATTTAACAACTATGTCCACGAAGTTGAATGGAAAGACTAAGAATAGTAAACAAGATAACTCTAGGAAAGGATAATACTATTCGCGATAATACAAATCAATTTTACATCCCCATTTCTGTACCGTAATGTTTACTTCCAGTCTCTACACTCTTGAAACCAGTGCTTTTGAAGAATCACATTGAAAAGTTGGTCTCAAGTATAAATGGTGAAAGTAAAGTAACAAATTGTGCACACAAATTCAAAATCTGTGCTACCTGTGGTTGGGCTGACCTCACCTGAAACCTTCAAAAAATATTGAAAGGAATAAACTTTCTCATCTCTCTTACGTGGTAAGAAATGAGTCCTGCCACTCTTTGAACTGCCTGTGGCCGTAGCACTTCTTACCATCTAACCCAGGCTGGGCCTTCTCCCCAGGCCGTGGGGCTTCTGCTTGCAGCCCGCACTGGAGGGCCACAGACTTGCAGTGGAAGCATTTTTATATCACCACTGGCTTCTGGCTGTGACCAAAGTTAGTCTGATTCTTTACCATCCGTCTGTCACTGTGTGGGAGCAGGGGTTGGAGGTAGGGTAATGTCATTTAACTTGCTCACTTCCATCTGCCAGTTTGGTAGCTTCTTGGCTGACAGATGGCGCCGGGCATGTTTGGTCAAATGGTCGCTCCTCATGAACCGCCGGTCACACATGGGACAGGCGAATTTCTTCTCACCTGTGTGGGTTCGTCGGTGTCTGGACAGTTCATCTGAACGAGCAAACCTCCTTTCACAACCTTTCCAGCTACAGCTAAAAGGTTTTTCTCCTGAAACAAAATAAGTCATATTATTATTATTATGCATTTATTAAGCCGCTGTAAGTTACATATTAAATCATATTTAAGATACTTTATTAGACATTTAAAGAATCATCATTTGAGAAATTAAAACAAAAATACCTTGATGAAATCTTTTAGAAGACCTTGCACTGGTAAATACCATCCACTAGAGTGGCTAATAAGGCAAGTTCTTCCTTAACATGCCTGGTTTACATTTGCGATCATTGCCAAAAAACCTTCATCCAAATTTCTAAGACTTAAATATGAAATAAGAAATGGTTGGTACCTGTATGCGTTCTCATGTGGGCCTTCAGATGAGAACTTTTAAAGTACGTCTTGCCACATCCTGGATGGCTACAGATGTGACTTCTTATCCTTGATGAGTCAATCTGAGGAGTGACTTTTGCTGCTGAAGGAGAAAACCCTGGAGCAGGGGCAATGGGAGAGAGTCTGGTGCCATTTGGGCTCACCACTGGAGGCTTGGGGTTCTGAACAACGGGCTGGGGTACAACAAACATGACGGCGCCTTTGGGCACCTGAGTGCCCATAAATACAACAGGTGGACAGACGGCTGGCGGCTGACTGGGTGGAGTGCTGGGGACGACTGTTGTCACAACTGGGTTGTTTGCAGGGAGGGGAACCATCTGGCAGATGACGGGCATAGGTGGCACTCCCCCTGTTGATACTGCAGGTGGAGAGACTAAGACCGACTTTTGTTGTGGGCACATGGGGACCGGCTGAGATCTACAGATTACTGTCTCTGAGGAAGGCACAGAAAAGTCATAAAGTGCAGCACTTGCTTTCTCTTCAACACCTGCCACTGTGTCTCTCTCACGTTTGGATCTGTTTGGTGACACAGCTGCACAAGGTATGTTTTTTCTTGCAGTCTCAGCATTTAGGTGGGTTCTTCTTCGAAAAGAATTGTCCTGATAGTTAAGGATGCTGGCTGCTTTCACTGGGCAAGATCGGTGGTTACACAGCTGGGCATCAGCTGTATGACGAATCACACTTGTTGCCTGAGCCTTGGGGAGTTTGGGGGCAGGTACTGGGCTCTTCTCCTCTTTGAAAGGTGCAGCAGCAATGTGAGGCTTGGCAGTATCTGACAATGATTTGAAGTGTCCAGTAGATGGCGCTGGTGCCATCAGATTTGACACTTGAGAGGGTTCAAAGTCAGAGGGACTGTAAGGTGGAGTCAAACACTAGAGCAGAGAAATACAGGCAACAGCGTGAAGAACAGTAGAGTTCATTATATAAATTATAAGAAATTCTCATTTACACTCATCTTTAAAGCAACAATACTTACAAATGCTGGGACTGTATGAAAATCAGGTGTACCAGGAAGCAGATTCTCTTCCTCTGACATATCAGACACTGGAGTAACGGGTCTGCTTTCAATGTATTTCTTAAAATCAGACTTCCAACTGCAGCTCATTGACATAAGTGCTTCTACGGCTTCAAAGTCACTTTTCTCTGCAGTTTTGTTCCAGGAATACACACTCTCTTTTGATCTTTCAGAAATCATTTCCATTCTTTCCTCCTATAAATACAAAAAATTAAATGCTATAAGCATATTGTCATCCACATAACACGCACAGCAATGTGCAATTTTTTTTTACTATCTGCACAACTTTTCAAAATAAAACTTGAAATAATTTTTCTCATCCCCACTCTGATAGTAATACTGATAAAAGTCTTCCTCATTCTTCCTCTCACACTTAGGCCTGAACACTGATACCCTTGCAAGGTAAAGAGGAACTTATTACCATTATGAGGACCAAGGCCAAAGGTACCAATGCACTTGTAATCCAAAAAAGAACTGCTTGGCTTAGGAAAAAAAAAACATTTTATATTCTTTCCAGAGTAGTCAACTGCAACAGGAGTCAGACAAAATAACTGAGGGAAGGCTCTACAAAAAAGTCATCTTTTTTCAATACTACAGGTATGGGGACCTGGTGGTCCAGTGGCTAAGACAACAGGCTCCCAGTGCAGGGGGCCCGGTTTGATCTCTGGTCAGGGAACTAGATCCCACATGCATGCCTCAACTAAAGATCCTGCGTGCGGCAACTAAGACCGGGGCAGCCAAATAAATATTTTTTTAAAATCATTAAAAGAAACACTACAGGTATGGTATGAGATCTTTTCAGGTATGACTTCCAACTAGAAAAAAATAAACGGCCAAAATTTTCTTTTAAAAAGGCAAAGTATAGTGGACAGAGCTGTGGTCTGTTGATTTGGGTGTGACCTTTGGAAAGAATAATTTCAACTTCTTCATGTTTGTGTTCTCATTCACTGGATCTTACACTTAACACAATGGTTTGCTATGTGTAACTATGACCAGCTAATGCAATAGCACAAAAGAGAGAGAATCGGAAAATTTAATATGCGACTTAAATTTGCAAGAACTCTGATTGTAAGAAATCTTCAATAGTCAAAATAGAATCTTACTTTAATTTTTTTAAAGAACTGCTCCTTGACAAAAATAACAGCACATGCCTTATATTTGAACAACTCCTTCTATTAGGTATTTAATGCTTCATATTAAAGTTCCTTAAACTGCACTAAAAGTTACTACCCTCCATCTCTCCAATTTTCCACCAATGTGATCCCATTCATTGGTCAAAGCAGAGATTGTGTAAAAACACAGAACAATTGTCTTTACGTGGCAAGGTATTAATCTCAACACTTGCTGAAAAAAACGCATAAACCCTTAGTACTGAAGCCTTAAGAAGCCATCGCTCTTGAAACATCGCTAACAATGCAATTGCATAATCGCGGGCCCTTTATGTAAGCTGCAACGGACAACGCATGTTGTGTAAAAGCCTCAAGACGCCAGTGCAAAGGAAAAAAGAGAAAAGGCAGGCAGCAGGGAAGAACAGTGTGAGCTGGGAAGGGCAGGGAGAAGTCGGGAGGGGAGGAAAGGGAGTGGGCCGCGAGAGAGGCAGGAAAGGGAAGCGCGGGCGGAGGCGCGGGAGGGGAAGGCAGACGAGGGGCGGGGGCGGACGGCGGGGGAGATCCTCGCTGGCTGGGACAGACGGATGGGGCCGCCCTAGCCTCAATGAGGCTCGCGGGTGAGTCACTGGGAACATTCCTCGCCGCTCGCACGTCCCCGCGTCCCTGCCCCCGCCATTGGCCAGCAGGCCGGGCGGCCCGGGCTGGGATTGGCTGGGCCGCGAAGGGCGGGGGCGCGGAGGAGGAGAAGGAGGGGGCGAGGCATGTGAACAAAGCGTGATCAGCGGCTGCACCGGGCGGCGCAGGAAACCTGAACTGGGAATTGCCGCGCCGTCACCTTTCACCTACTTCCTGAGCCCGCGGGCCCCCGCCCTCGCGACGGCCCGGGGGAGGGGCCGCGGGCGCCGCCGCCAACCGCCCGGCAGTGCGCGCCCGAGCCCGCGGGGAGGGGCGGAGCCGCGGGCGCCGGGCTCCAGGAGCGCCCGCCCCTTCCAGCTCCCCGCGAGCCGCCGTTCCCTTAGGAACCGACAGCGGGGCCGGGCCTCACTCCCGCCTCTGGCGGAGGCCGGGACTGGGTCACTCAGGGACGAGAAGCTCCCCGGGCGCATCCGCTCCTGGCCCACCCCCAGCCTCCGCCTCAGCTGCCGGAGGAGGAGCCGGGTCCCCGCGGAAACCCGGCCCCCGCCCTCCTCCGGCTGCAGCCCCCGGGGACCCGGCCGAGCCCTCGGCGCTTCCCGCCCACGCCTCCCGCGGGACCTCAGACCACCCTGACTGTCCCCGAAGATGCGCGTCCCCTCCCCGCGGTTTCCGGCAGCACCGGCCCCCGCCAGCCGCGTGTCTCCACGAGTTCCCAGACGTGCAGCCCCAACAGGCCCCGCTCCAGACGCTCGGCTCCACGGCCTGCGGCTCCCGCCCCGACACGCTGCCCCCGCGTCTCGCAGCCCGGTTCCCCCCGCCCACCTTCCCCGCCCCGCTGCTGGGTCCCGCTTCCCACCCTCCCATCTCCTGTCGCCGAGGCGGCTCCCTCCCCCCTCCAAGGCGTCCTCAGAAGGCGGCCACCTGCCCGCTCCCGAGATGGGGAGTCTCCTCCAGCCGTATTGGGGGGGCAACTCCCCGGTCCCCCTCGGCGGTCCCGGGCCCACGTGCCATCCCCCGCACCCACGCCGGGCGCCCCTCCCCCAGCCCCCGCTATCTGCTGAGCAGCCCCGTCCTGCAAGCCTCCTTTCAGAGCCCCGAGTTGGGGAGCCCCCTCTCCTCTCCAGCGGACACCCCGCCCCTCAAAAGCTTCTGGGCAGCCCCCTCCCACCCTGGGTCGCATTCCTTATCCAGACGGAGGCATCTCTCTCCGGCGCCAGGTGCAGGGTGGCCCCTTGTCCCCCTTCCCCTTCCACACCTCTTATTCTCACTGACAGGGCAGCAGCCCCCTCCTCACTCTTCCCGCCCCTCCAGTCATCCTCCCCCTCACCTGCTTCAAGGCTCCCAGCGGAGCAGCCCCTTCCCCTCATTACACCTTGAGCAAGACCCTCTCTCCTTTCGTCTCTAGCTACCCGCCTGCTTCTCCTGAGCCCCTCCGCGACGCACACGCCCTCACTAATGCCCAGTCTGCAGGCGGGAAGCCCCTTCCTCTCCCACGATTCCGCTGCAGCCTCAGTCCTCAGGCGAGGCTAATGTCAGGGGCTCGGGGTTCGCGCCCCCGGGGGCCCCTCAGACTCAGCGAGGCAGAGTAGGGCCGGGGCATCCCCAGGTCACTTACTGCAGGCTGCTGGAGAGAAGCGCCGAAGTTCAGCATGGTTGGCTGCCTGGCCGCCGGCGGCGAGCTGACTGGCTGCTTGGCTGCCTGGCCACAGACGGACGCCCGGAGACACTCGACGCCGCTCCCGCCACCGCCGCGCTCCGCGCCGTCTGCCCCCTCCCCATTCAGGTAGCCGCTCCGCCTGCCCCGCGCCGCGGGCGGGGGTGGGGGCGGAGCCTTCCGCCGGCCAATCAGTGACAAAGGTGTGTGAGGCGCTGGCCAATGGGCTCGCGGGGCCACGCGTGATCAGCGGCTGCCCGGCAGCGTGAAGCTTGTGTCAGTGGAGCGTGTACACAATCTCCGGCAGCGTGTTCCCTCGGCCCAGCCCGAGGGAACTCCCGCCGCCACCTGACTCAGTGACACCGCCCCTACCCCTCACCCACCCCCGCCTGCGGTCCCCTTCCCTGGCCTGGGGGGGCGGCGCGGAGGACCTAGACCGGAGGCGCGGCAGCGGCGGCGCGCCCAGGCACTGCGGAGGGCCGGCCCCACGTGGGAGGTGGGGTGGGATGCCCGCTCCGCCCAGTCCCCTCGGCGCGAGGTCCCATCTCGGGCCGCTGCGGGATAGGCGGGACGCGGGGTAGCCAAGCGGGGGAGGCGGCGGCTGCAAGCCAAGGGTCCGGAGCCAAGAGATTTGCATTTGGAAGCGCCGATCTCTTGCGCGTCTGGCGAGAAAGCGGAGCCCGGTGACCGACTGAGCTGCATTTCTGGAGCATATGCTGGGTTTTGCCTCGCTGAGCCGTGGGTAGCACGAGGGAGGGGCGGAGAGGGAAGGGTATCCTGTCATTGAGCGGACACCTGCTCCGGCGCCCCCCGCCCACGCCCGGGCCGCGGGAGCTGGCTCGCCCTCCTCAGCTGCACCGCCGGCAGCACTGCCCGCCCCCGTCCGCCCCGCCCATCCTTCCTCCCAGGCTGTGGAGAGAATGGTGTGGGGACTGCAGGAAGCCCTGAGAACTAGACCAATGGGATGATGGGGGGCCGTAGACCAGAGTTTTTATCTTTACCGGGAGCCGAAGCTCGGCTGCAGAATCGAGTTTTGAGCTCGGTGTGAAGTTTAAAGTGCACTCTACAAGCTGTCTCAAAGGCAGACCCTACCCCTCCCCACGCCCCCACCCCGGGCCAGGGCCTCCGGAAACGCCCTGCCAGGAAACTGCTGGTGGGGATGGGGCGGGGCGGGGTCTCCCGGGGTCACCAGGCGCCAGCCGGGGCCCGCCTGCGAGTGGGTAGCAGTGGGAATGCCCACCACGCCCGACACGGAACGCCCCGCCCCCGGGCCAGCGAAAGCACCAGCCCCCCCCCCCCCCCCCCGCCGCGCTGCAACCCCGACCTCCGACCCCGCTCAGAAGCGGTCTGCGGCCTCCGGATTGCGAGCCTATGGGTCTGTTATGGCTCCCTATTGGCCCCCTTTTGGCCATTTGGTGCCCGTTCGCAGCTGCTGTTGTTGGAGAGGAGGGTGGTGATAACGCGGCTTAAAGCAAACTGGAGATTTTATCTCCTGTGGACAGGCTGAACACGGGGCAGAAACCACTGCCCCTCCCTCGAGCTTTCTCACTGCTCTGTGTAACTGAAAGGCTAATGGAAGTGTCCTTTCTTTCCCAATAATCACAAAATTGAGTATAGACAAGGAATTAGCTAGGGAATTCCCTGAAGGTCCAGTGGTTAGTACTGGGCGCTTTCACTGCCATGGCCAGGGTTCAACCCCTCCTTGGGGAACTAAGACCCCAAAAGCTGTGCGGCACAGCCAAAAAAAAAAAAAAAAAAACAAGAAACAAAGGAAAGAAAGAAAGAGAAAGAAAGGGAAAAAAGGCAATTAACTATTTTAGAAATAGGCCCAGGCTGGCCAACAACAGTAGTAGTAATAATAATACAATCAACCAGGGCCAGAGATGCTCATCACAGAGGGAAAGAGGACTCAGTGGCCCCCTGTCACTGCCGCTCCTGAATCTGCTGGCGGGGCGCCAGCCAACAGCTCAGGCAGCTCTTCCTGTCTCCTCTCCATCCCCTGCCCCGGCTTCTGTCTGCATCGGTGTCCCTCCCTGCAGGCTTCCTTCCGCCTGGGCTGTCCCATCCTGTTGATGTGAGCCTGAGGGTACTGGAGCAGCTGGCCCTGGGCACCTGCTGCAGCAAAGCAAGCTCCTGTCTGTGCCCAGCCGGCAAGCCAGCCTTCCTTCCTGTCAGGGAGCTGCCATCCTCAGAGGCCACAGTCGGCCCTCCAGGTCTGAACTGAATGTGGGCCCTGCTGGCATGGTGCCCCAGCACGCCGAGAAGCAGGGAGCATTTATGGCTTGTGGGAGTGATTCAAAACAGGAAAGAAAAGAGAAAAGGGGTAGGAGGAACAGTGTGGTGGTGGCACAATTCCTAGAGATTCAGAGAAAGATGTTACCCAGGCATCTCAGACTCAAAGTAACCAAAACTAAAGTCCTTGTTTTTACTTCTTCCCGTATGGGCTTCTCGTCTCCCATCCAGCCTTCACCATCTCCCCCAAAGCCCTGGATCCAGTTGGTCCCCAGGTCTGAGCAGTTTTGCCTCAGAAATGTCTCTCTTCCCTCACTTTCCATTTGTACCCCTCAACTGTCACTCTAGGTCAGTCTGTCATCAATTCTTGCTTGGGTTAAACAATTTACACTCTCCCCACCCAACCCCCCACCCCAGCCCAGCTGGCACCCCAGTGGCAAACTCTCCACACTGAAACCAGAGTGGGTTTTTTGAAAGTCATGATCCAATCCCTACTTAAGAAATGATCCTTTGCTCCTGTTGCCTAGGAGATAAACCTCATCTCCCACCCAGATATACCCTTGCCTATGGCTACATCCTCATTCAATAAACATTGTGTTGCTCGTTTATCCACTCCATTCAACAAACATTTGTTGAGCACCTACTATGTGTTGTAGGCACTGGGACAACAGCAATGAATAAGACAGGCCAGGTCCCTGCTCTCAAAAGGCTTGGACGGCAAGACAAAGACAAGTAGACTATATGTATAAATAAAAGCTCCTTCAAGATGGTAGCCATGTCATAATCATCTTTGTGGTCCAGTGCAGACATTTTAGGCAGTCAAGACTCTTTAATGGAGGAAATAAAATTGTAGGTTGTCTGTGAAGATTCACTGAGGTTATAGACAGAATGTGGACAAGTGCCTAGGCAGAAGTATGGATCCTTCTAAGCCTTTCCCTTAGCTTACATCATTACAGGACCAGGCACGGAAAACTGTCCTCTTAAACATGAGTAAAAGAAAGTCCTAGGCAATAGTAAGCATTACTTCAATTAAGTGCTGACCCCTTCCTGCTAATGGTGCTGGTTTCTCCTTCAATCAGAACAGTGAAGGAAGGGGAAGGGGGGGGGGCGGGGGTGACATGTAAAGATTCCTCAGTTCAGTTATATGGATATTAAAACACATTGTACCCACCAGCCATCTTCTCTTTGCTCCTTACAGCCAGTGGGTATTATCACCATTCATTCATTCATTCATTGCCCCACCATATGCCAGGCACTAGCTGAACACTGAGGAACAACCGTAAAAAAAGACACAGCTCTTGTGTTTCAGGAGCTTCCAGTACAGTGGAAGAAGTAAATAAGTGAGCCAGCCATTACTGTGGTGTGGTAAATGCTAAGAAAAGAGTATGCACAGTGTCCTAGGTAGGCGAGGAAGGAAGGGGTATGGGAAGGTTCCTCTGGTTGACTTCTAAGCTGGAGGAGAGGAGAGGTGGAGGTGAAGAGTAGAGAGAGTGGTGGGGATTCAGGATGCTCTGAATTGTCTGGATCACAAATTTGAGAGTTAGGATGAGGCACTTAGGATATTAAGGGAAGCAGCCCCAAACATAAAGGGCCTTTGTGTGCCCTGCTAAGAAATATAGATGTGGGACTTTTATCTTGGGGACAGGGGGGACCTACTGACAGGTTTTAGCAATGATAGTATAGAAAATTCATTCTGGCCCAGTTTGATAATGGACCACAGAGGCTGGGGCCTAACACCAGTGAGAAGGTTTCGTAGCAATGTAAGCAACAAAGATGATGGTAGCTTAAACTATGGAAATGGTGGCAGGCATGGAAAAGCTGGAATAGAGACACCAAGAATCAGGAGGATTTGGTAATTGATTGGATGTGGGCGTGAGGAAGAGGGAGGTGTGGAGGAGGATTGCTGAGTTTTTGGCTTGATTCACTGGATGAAACAGGACAAAAACAGGACACTATTGCCCAAGAAAGGGACTGTAGGGAGGTAGTAAGTTAGGGTGGAGAGGAAGAAAATGCCAAATTTGATTTAGGACATATAAACGTGAGGTTACCTGTGGGACATCCAAATAGAGATGTCCAGGAGGCAGCTGGAATTTCAGGTCTGGAGCCCAGAAGAGAAGGATCTGGGCTGGAGATTAAAATTTGTTGTCATCAGGGTGTTGGTGGCATTGGAAACCAGGGGGTGAATGAAATCCTCTAGGAAGAGTAAGGAATGAGAGGTAAGAGAACTGAGGGTGGTCTTCTGGTGAACTACAAGCACAGGACGGAGACTAAGAGGAAACAGCCACATGGTGAAATACTGGCGAAGAGTGACACAGTGAGGACTTCTTTCATACATGCAGCACTTAGGATTTCTTGGCCTAATGTGACACAAAGTGGAGATGAAAGGCAAACGGGATGATTCAGAAATTGAAAGGGTCAAACAAATTAGAAAAAATAATTATCCCCTCTGATTGGTGAATATCATTCGTTATTTTCATTATACTAGTTACCATAGTTATTAAGCTCTTTAAAAATTTTTTTTAAATATTGATATGTTGAGTAGATTGTTTCTAAAGATGGTCACAAAACCCCTCCCATTCTGCATAATCTTTTCCAATGTGACTTTGCCATTCCTGCATCAAGAGGTGAAGTTTAATTCCCCCAACCCTTGATTCTGGGCTGGCTTTGACCAGTAGGGACCTGGGTGGTACTATGGGACTTCATGCCTAGGTTTTAAGAAGGGTTTGAATTTCCTATTTTTACCCTCTTGGAAATCAGCCACTAGGCAGAGGAGCTTATTAGGCTAGGCTAACTTACTGAATAAAGAGAGAACATTTGAAGGGAGAATGGCCACGTGGAGACCAAGGCATCCCAACCACCAGCCAGGAACAAGACTCCAGATGCCTGACAGGGCGACTGGATGTCCTCCAGCCCCAGTCAAGCAGGCCTAGCTGACACAGCCTAGAGAAGAGATAAGCTCTACTTGAATTTCTGACCCACAGAATCATGAACAATAAATGGAAGAGTAACCCAGGCAGCATTTCCTGCCTCCTCTCCACCCAGTAGCCCCTTACCCCCACTTCTGTCTGCAGGGATGTCCCTAGGTTTTGGGGTGGTTTGATATGCCGCAAGGGATAACTGAAATAGTGGCTGTGTGTTTGTTTCAGCTCTGGAGAGACAGCCACCGTTTTCAAAATACTCATTTTATAAGAATACTTTTTTGTTTTTCAAAGAATCTAAAATGGCTGGACGAAGGTTCCAGGAAGGAGAACTAAAAAAACTGATGAATTAGAAAAGGAAGAAAAATTGGAGCAAGAAATATTTTTTTTTTTAACTTGGAGAAGGGGGAAGTATGTAGATCTGGAAGAACCCTACCCCCAGCAGCCCCACTCCCGCTCCCCCCATCCCAGCACTCTACTGAGGCTCAGAAATGGAAATAAACGTGTAATAGGAAGGAAGGGAGTTCACCTTGATCCAGCGTCTGCTATGCACCAGTTGCTGCCTGGTTCACTAGGAATATGGGGGACCTAATTTGACCCATTATATAAAGTCCATGGTTTATTATAACACTTTAGGATTTTTTTGGTAAAGAATTCAATTTTTCCACTCTCCATTCCACTCTTTTTTATCTACCCAGGAAGTGTGAAGCTAGTTAACTGGTTAAGTGGTACTGCAAGGTTACAAAATGAAAACAGCCTTATTGCCTTGGGGTTTTTTTTTTTTAAACAAAATAATATATGCTGATCATAAAAAAATACAAAAAGGAATAAAAAGATGAAAATCTCCTGTAATCCTGCTACCCAGAATTAACCACTATTAACATTTTGATATACATTTTTCACTCTTTTTCTCTGCCCTGCCTTCTCACTACCCCCCACCCCACCCTATAATAAGGTATGCTACTTTGTAACCTGCTTTTTGTTTATTAACTTAATCTATCACTCTGCACATCAATAATTATAGAGTTCTTACAGCCTATTTAAAAGTATGAGTTTCCATTTTCTCTGGAGAGTCTTAGTTACTACCTTTTTCCTATTGAGACTTCAGAATCCTGGAAATCTTGTCTAGTATCATGGGTATGAAAGGAGGGATGTTCCTTCACAGAGTCATCGCAGCGTCTAAGCTGAGGCACTGGCACAGTCATTTAGCACTAGAAACTCTCGTCTGAAGTGCCCGGTGCAGAACCTCCACATGTGGTACCCTACGACCAAGTGAAACTAGACTAAGCACAAAGGAAGAAAAAAGTCTGGTTTCTGGTTTGGATGCGCTCAGATGACCGCGGTCTCCTGGCTCACTGACAACCCACAGGAGCCATGTGGCTGACAGGGTCTTGGTGCTCCAGCTGGGTGTCAGGCCAGTGCCTCTGAGGTGGGAGAGCTGAGTTCAGGACATTGGTCCACCAGAGACCTCCCGGCTCCACGTGATATCAAATAGCGAAAGCTCTCCCATAGATCTCCATCTCAACGCTAAGACCCAGCTCCACTTAACGACCAGCAAGCTACAGTGCTGGACACCCTATGCCAAACAACTAGCAAGACAGGAACACAATGCCACCCATTAGCAGCAAGACTGCCTAAAATCATAATAAGGTCACAGACACCCCAAACCACACTACCGGACATGGTACTGCCCACCAGAAAGACAAGATCCAGCCTCATCCTCCAGAATACAGGCACTAGTCCCCCTCCACCAGGAAGCCTACACAACCCACTGAACCAAACTTAGCCACTGGGGGCAGACACCAAAAACAACAGGAACTATAAACCTGTAGCCTACAAAAAGGAGACCCCAAACACAGTAAGTTAAGGAAAATGAGAAGAAATAGAAACACACAGCAGATGAAGGAGCAAGGTAAAAACCTACCAGACCAAACAAATGAAGAGGAAATAGGCAGTCTACCTGAAAAAGAATTCACAGTAATGATAGTAAATATATGCCAAAATCTTGGAAATAGAATGGAGAAAATACAAGAAGTGTTTAACAAGGACTTAGAAGAAATAAAGAGCAAACAGTGATGTACAACACAATAAATGAAATTAAAAATTCTCTAGAAGTAATCAATAGCAGAATAACTGAGGCAGAAGAATGGATATGTGACCTGGAAGATAAAATAGTGGAAATAACTACTGCAGAGCAGAATAAAGAAAAAAGAATGAAAAGAATTGAGGGCAGTCTCAGAGACCTCTGGGACAACATTAAACAAACCAACTCTCGAATTATAGGGGTCCCAGAAGAAGAAGAGAAAAATAAAGGGACTGAGAAAATATTTGAAGAGATTATAGTTGAAAACTTCCCTAATATGGGAAAGGAAATAGTCAAGTCCAGGAAGCACAGAGAGTCCCATACCGGATAAATCCAAGGAGAAACACTCCAAGACACATATTAATCAAACTATCAAAAATTAAATACAAAGAAAACATATTAAAAGCAGCAAGGGAAAAACAAAAAATAACATACAAGGGAATCCCCATATGGTTAACAGCTGATTTTTCAGCAGAAACTCTGCAAGCCAGAAGGGAGTGGCGGGACATATTTAAAGTGATGAAAGGGAAAAACCTACAACCAAGATTACTCTACCCAGCTAGGATCTCATTCAGATTCGATGGAGAAATTAAAACCTTTACGGACAAGCAAAAGCTAAGAGAATTCAGCACCACCAAACCAGCTTTACAACAAATGCTAAAGGAACTTCTCTAGGCAGGAAACACAGAGAAGGAAAAGACCTACAACAACGAACCCAAAACAATTAAGAAAATGGTAATAGGAACATACATACTGATAACCACCTTAAATGGAAATAGATTAAGTGCTTCAACCAAAAGACATAGACTGGCTGAATGGATACAAAAACAAGACTCATATATATGCTGTCCACAATAGACCCACTTCAGACCTAGGGACACATACAGACTGAAAGTGAGGGGATGGAAAAAGATATTCCATGCAAATGGAAATCTGAAGAAAGCTGGAGTAGCAATCTTCATATCAGACAAAATAGACTTTAAAACAAAGACTATTACAAGAAACAAAGAAGGATACTACATAATGCTCAAGGGATCAATCCAAGAAGAAGATATAACAATTGTAAATATTTATGCACCCAACATAGGAGCACCTCAATACATAAGGCAAATACTAACAGCCATAAGAGGGGAAATCGACAGTAACACAACCATAGTATAGGGGACTTTAACACCCTACTTTCACCAATGGACAGATCATCCAAAATGAAAATAAATAGGGAAACACAAGCTTTAAATGATACATTAAACAAGATGGACTTAATTGATATTTATAGGACATTCCATCCAAAAACAACAGAATACACTTTCTTCTCAAGTGCTCATGGAACATTCTCCAGGATAGATCATATCTTGGGTCACAAATCAAGCCTTGGTAAATTTAAGAAAATTGAAATCGTATCAAGTATCTTTTCTGACCACAATGCTATGAGACTAGATACCAATTACAGGAAAAAATCTGTAAAAAATACAAACACATGGAGGCTAAACAATATACTACTTAATAACCAAGAGATGACTGAAGAAATCAAAGAGGAAATCAAAAAATACCTAGAAATAAATGACAGTGAAAACAGGACAACACAAAACCTATGGGACACAGCAAAAGCAGTTCTAAGAGGGAAGTTTATAGCAATACAATCCTACCTCAAGAAACAAGAAACAACTCAAATAAACAACCTAACCTTACACCTAAGTCAATTAGAGAAAGAAGAACAAAAAAACCCCAAAGTTAGCAGCAGGGAAGAAATCATAAAGATCAGAACAGAAATAAATGAAAAAGAAATGAAGGAAACAATAGCAAAGATCAATAAAACTAAAAGCTGGTTCTTTGAGAAGATAAACAAAATTGATAAACCATTACCCAGACTCATCAAGAAAAAAAGGGGGAAGACTTGAATCAATAGAATTAGAAATGAAAAAGGAGAAGTAACAACAGACACTGCAGAAATACAAAGGATATTGAGAGATTACTACAAGCAACTATATGCCAATAAAATGGACAACCTGGAAGAAATGGACAATTTTTAGAAAAGCACAGCTTTCTGAGAGTGAACCAGGAAGAAACAGAAAATATAAACAGACCAATCACAAGCACTGAAATTGAAACTGTGATTAAAAATCTTCCAACAAACAAAAGCCCAGGACCAGATGGCTTCACAGGTGAATTCTATCAAACATTTAGAGAAGAGCTAACACCTATCCTTCTCAAACTCTTCCAAAATATAGCAGAGGGAGGAACACTCCCAAACTCATTCTACAAGGCCACCATCACCCTGATACCAAAACCAGACAAAGATGTCACAAAGACAGAAAACTACAGGCCAATATCACTGATGAACATAGATGCAAAAATCCTCAACAAAATACTAGCAAACAGAATCCAACAGCACATTAAAAGGATCATACACCATGATCAAGTGGGGTTTATCCCAGGAATGCAAGGATTCTTCAATATATGCCAATCAATCAATGTGATACACCATATTAACAGATTGAAGGATAAAAGCCATATGGTCATCTCAATAGATGCAGAAAAAGCTTTCGACAAAATTCAACACCCATTTATGATAACCGCCCCCCACAGAAAGTAGGCAAAGAGGTAACTTACTTCAACATAATAAAGGCCATATATGACAAACCGACAGCCAACATCGTTCTCAATGGTGAAAAACTGAAACCATTACCACTAAGATCAGGAACAATACAAGGTTGCCCACTCTCACCACTATTATTCAACATACTTTTGGAACTTTTAGCCACAGCAATTAGAGAAGAAAAAGAAAATAAAAGGAATCCAAATTGGAAAAGAAGAAGTAAAGCTGTCACTGTTTGCAGATGACATGATACTATACATAGAGAAACCTAAAGATTTTACCAGAAAACTACTAGAGCTAATCAATGAATTTGGTAAAGTAGCAGGATACAAAATTAATGCACAGAAATCTCTTGCATTCCTATACACTAATGATGAAAAATCTGAAAGAGAAATTAAGGAAACACTCCCATTTACCACTGCAACAAAAAGAATAAAATACCTAGGAATAAACCTACCTAAGGAGACAAAAGACCTGTATGCAGAAAACTATAAGACACTGATGAAAAAAATTAAAGATGATACAAATAGATGGAGAGATATATCATGTTCTTGGATTGGAAGAATCAACATTGTGAAAATGACTCTACTACCCAAAGCAATCTACAGATTCAGTGCAATGCCTATCAAACTACCACTGGCATTTTTCATAGAACTAGAACAAAAAATTTCACAATTTATATGCAAACATAAATGACCCCGAATAGCCAAAGCAATCTTGAGAAAGAAAAACGGAACTGGAGGAATCAGGCTCCCTGACTTCAGACTATACTACAAAGCTAGAGTAATCAAGACAGTATGGTACTGGCACAAAGACAGAAATATAGATCAATGGAACAGGATAGAAAGCCCAGAGATAAACCCACACACATATGGTCACCTTATCTTTGATAAAGGAGGCAAGAATATACAGTGGGGAAAAAAACAGCCTCTTCAAGAAGTGATGCTGGGAAAACTGGACAGGTACATGTAAAAGTATGAGATCAGAACACTCCCTAACACCATACACAAAAATAAGCTCAAAATGGATTAAAGACCTAAATGTAAGGCCAGAAACTATCAAACTCTTAGAGCTAAATATAGGCAGAACACTCTATGACATAAATCACAGCAAGATCCTTTTTGACCCACCTCTTAGAGAAATGGAAATAAAAGCAAAAATAAACAAATGGGACCTAATGAAACTTCAAAGCTTTTGCAAAGCAAAGGAAACCATAAACAAGACGAAAAGACAACCCTCAGAATGGGAGAAAATATTTGCAAATGAAGCAACTGACAAAGGATTAATCTCCAAACTTTACAAGCAGCTTATGCAGCTCAATATTAAACAAACAACCCAATCCAAAAATGGGCAGAAGACCTAAATAGACATTTCTCCAAAGAAGATATACAGATTGCCAAGAACACAGGAAAGAATGCTCAACATCATTAATCATTAGAGAAATGCAAATCAAAACTACAATGAGATATCATCTCACACCGGTCAGAATGGCCATCATCAAAAAATCTAGAAACAATAAATGCTGGAGAGGGTGTGGAGAAAAGGGAACAATTTGCACTGCTGGTGGGAATGTAAATTGATACAGCCACTATGGAGAACAGTATGGAGGTTCCTTAAAAAACTACAAATAGAACTACCATACAACCCAGCAATCCCACTACTGGGCATATACCCTAAGAAAACCATAATTCAAAAAGAGTCATGTACCAAAATGTTCATTGCAGCTCTATTTACAATAGCCAGGAGATGGAAGCAACCTAAGTGTCCATCATCGGATTAATGGATAAAGAAGATGTGGCACATATATACAATGAAATATTACTCAGCCATAAAAAGAAACGAAATTGAGTTATTTGTAGTGAGGTGGATGGACCTAGAGTCTGTCATACAGAGTGAAGTAAGTCAGAAAGAGAAAAACAAATACCATATGCTAACAGATATATATGGAATCTAAGAAAGAAACAAAAAAAAGGTCATGAAGAACCTCGGGGTAAGACCGGAATAAAGACACAGATCTACTAGAAAATGGACTTGAGGATGTGGGGAGGGGGAAGGGTAAGCTGTGACAAAGTGAGAGAGTGGCATGGACATATATACACTACCAAATGTAAAATAGATAGCTAGTGGGAAGCAGCCGCGTAGCACAGAGAAATCAGCTTGGTGCTTTGTGACCACCTAGAGGGGTGGGATAGGGAGGGTGGGAGGCAGGGAGACGCAAGAGGGAAGAGATATGGGAACATGTGTATATGTATAACTGATTCACTTTGTTATAAAGCAGAAACTAACACACCATTGTAAGCAATTATACTCCAATAAAGATGTTAAAAAAAAACCAAACAGTATGGTACTGGCACAAAAACAGAAATATAGATCAATGGAATAGGATAGAAAGCCCAGAGATAAACCCACGCACATATGGTCACCTTATTTTTGACAAAGGAGGCAAGAATATACAATGGAGAAAAGACAGCCTTTTCAATAAGTGGTGCTGGGAAAACTGAACAGCTACATGTAAAAGAATGAAATTAGAACACTCCCTAACACCATACACAAAAATAAACTCAAAATGGAATAGAGACCTAAATGTAAGACAGGACACTATAAAACTCTTAGAGGAAAACATAGCAGAACACTATGACATAAATCACAGCAAGATCCTTTGTGACCCACCTCCTAGAGAAATGGAAATAAAAACAAAAATAAACAAATGGGACCTAATGAATCTTAAAAGCTTTTGCAAAGCAAAGGAAACCATAAACAAGACGAAAAGACAACCCTCAGAATGGGAGAAAATATTTGCAAATGAAGCAACTGACAAAGGATTAATCTCCAAAATTTACAAGTAGCTCATGTAGCTCAATAGCAAAAAGCAAACAACCCAATCCAAAAACGGTCAGAAGACCTAAATAGACATTTCTCCAAAGAAGATATACAGATTCCCAACAAGCACATGAAAAAATGCTCAACATCATTAATCATTGGAGAAATGCAAATCAAAACTTCAGTGAGGTATCACCTCACACCAGTCAGAATGGCCATCATCAAAAAATCTACAAACAATAAATGCTGGAGGACTTCCCTGGTGGCGCACTGGTTAAGAATCCGCCTGCCAATGCAGGGCACACGGGTTCAAGCCCTAGTCCGGGAAGATCCCACATGCCGTGGAGCAACTAAGCCCGTGCACCACAACTATTGAGCCTGAGCTCTAGAGCCCATGAGCCACAACTACTGAGACCACGCTCCACAACCACTGAAGCCCACGTGCCCAGAACCTGTGCTCTGCAACGAGAAGCCACTGCAATGAGAAGCCCGCACACCGCAAAGAAGAGTAGCCCCTACTCCCCACAACTAGAGAAAGCCTGTGCACAGCAACGAAGGCTCAACACTGCCAAAAACAAACAAACAAATAAATATAAAAATTAAAAAGAATAATAAATAAATTCTGGAGAGGGTGTGGAGAAAAGGGAACCCTCTTGTACTGTTGGTGGGAATGTAAATTGATACTATGGAGAACAGTACGCAGGCTCCTTAAAAAACTAAAAATAGAACTACCGTATGACCCAACAATCCCACTACTGGGCATATAACCTGAGAAAACCATAATTCAAAAAGAGTCATATACCACAATGTTCACTGCAGCTCTATTTACAATAGCCAAGACATGGAAGCAACCTAAATGTCCATTGACAGATGAATGGATAAAGAAGATGTGGCACATATATACAATGGAATATTACTCAGCCATAAAAAGAAATGGAATAGAGTTATTTGTAGTGAGGTGGATGGACCTAGAGTCTGTCATACAGAGTGAAGTAATTCAGAAAGAGAAAAACAAGTACCGTATGCTAACACATATATATGGAATCTAAGAGAAAAAAAAAGGTCATGAAGAACATAGGGGTAAGATGGGAATAAAGACACAGACCTACTAGAGAATGGACTTGAGGATATGGGGAGGGGGAAGGTTAAGCCGTGACAAAGTGAGAGAGTGGCATGGACATATATACACTACCAAACGTAAAACAGATAGCTAGTAGGAAGCAGGGAGATCAGCTTGGTGCTTTGTGACCACCTAGAGGGGTGGGATAGGGAGGGTGGGAGGCAGGGAGACGCAAGAGGGAAGAGATATGGGAACATGTGTATATGTATAACTGATTCACTTTGTTATAAAGCAGAAACTAACACACCATTGTAAAGCAATTATACTCCAATAAAGATGTTTTAAAAAATTAAAAAATTTTAAAAATTAAAAAATAAATGGTTCTGAAGAACCTAGGGGCAGGACAGGAATAAAGACGCAGACATAGAGAATGGACTTGAGGACACGGGGAGGGGGAAGGGTAAACTGGGACGAAGTGAGAGAGTGGCATGGACATATACACACTACCAAATGTAAAATAGATAGCTAGTGGGAAGCAGCCACATAGCACAGGGAGATCAGCTCAGTGATTTGTGACCACCTAGAGGGGTGGGATAGGGAGGGTGTGAGGCAGACACAAGAGGGAGGGGATTTGGAGATATATGTATACGTATAGCTGATTCACTTTGTCATAAGCAGAAACTAACACACCATTGTAAAGCAATTATACTCCAATAAAGATGCAAAAAATAAAAAGAAGGGATGTTCCTTTTCAAAGGCCGAACATCTTCCAGCTTCTTTGTGGATTATAATCGAGATTATAACACACACCTGCAGCAGGGTAAATAATAGAAAAAGCTATGGTTAATGGTCTCTGTCCAGCATGTGGCACCAGCAATTTTTTCTTTCTCTCTTTTTTTTTTTTTTTTTTTGCGGTACGCGGGCCTCTCACCGCTGTGGCCTCTCCCGTTGCCGAGCACAGGCTCCGGACGCGCAGGCTCAGCGGCCATGGCTCACGGGCCCAGCCGCTCCGCGGCATGTGGGATCTTCCCGGACCGGGGCACGAACCCGCGTCCCCTGCATCGGCAGGCGGACCCTCAACCACTGCGCCACCAGGGAAGCCCCATGCACCAGCAATTTTAATTGAAATCTTCTGACTGTTGAGAAGATCTTCTAGAAGAAGGGCAAGGGTCATAAATGTTCTCCCTTGGGGTTCTTCAACCTCCAATCCCACCAAGCCTGACTGCAATGGTGTGCAGTCTTCTCAGAAAATCCTTCATTTCACCCCTGAAGACAAGCACATAAGCCCTTTTGGTTTTAAGTGCTATGTTGCTACCGGTAACAGATATAAAACAAATATAGGGATGACCTAACTGACCAAAAACAGACTGGAAGATGTGATAAAGCTTCCAGAATCTGACATGGTCTTTCTACAGTTTAATGAAGCCTATGAGCTCCTTCTCAGAATAATGTTTTGAAGCTCATAAAATGCAATTTGTCAGATTACAAAGGAAACCATTATACTGATATAGTTATCAAAATATTTAAAAAATTGTAATTTAGAAATATAGTGCACGTTCATGAACACATTCAAAAACAAGATCTAGTGTGGGTCTAATAACTGAAGTAATATTGAAGTTGTGATGAACATAAACATGATTTTGAAATGTGCAATAGTTGCAACTCGGTATAGAAATACTTGTGATTTCTATTAGTGACAAAGTCACAGGTCCTGCTGATGCTACTGTGGTTTGTTTTCTATATGTAGTTATGTTTAAGAAAATGCTAAGGTTGAAGACTCCTGAACTCTATTCACAAATGTCTTGGGGGCCTGAGGAACCCCAGATTAAGCACCCCTGCTTAACCTGCTTTTAAGAAGGAAAAATGGACCCTGGTACTCTTCAATCAAGGGAGGGACCCACTAGTATCTCCACCCACCTCACATTCAGTGAAGATCTGACTGCCCCTCTTAACTAAGTTGCACTGAAGCAGGAGGATTGAGTCTGAGTAGCAGTGAATGCAATTTGCATCCCAGAGGACCACCAGACTGGGCAGCCTCACCACCAATCCATTTTTGTTTGGCTCTGAAATGAGCTCTTCCTGGGTGTCTTTCTTTTGGAATGAAGAAACGTGGGGCATGGGGAGAAGGGGATGTAAGTAAAGCACGACCTTGAGAGGCAGTTGCAGAGTCTGAAAATCTGGCTGCACTGGCTCTTCTGGGTATTCTTGGAATAGTCACTTTAACCTGCCCAGCCTTGGTTTTCTCACCTGTAACATGGGAGTTAAATAACTGATACCCAAGGATATCAGGGTGTTGGGAAGAGTGGAAATATGACAGTCTATGTAAAAAATGTTTGGCAAAGACTGAAGCAGTGCTTGTCAAACTCTAATGTGCATAGAATCCCTTGGCGACCTTGCTAAAGGCAGATTCTGATTCTGCAGGTCTGGGGTGGGCACCAAGATTCTGCATTTCTAACAAGCAGCATCCCAGGTGTTACCTAAGCTGTTGGTCTGAGGACCACACTTTGAGTAGCAAGTACTCCACGAATGTTCCTTGTTATCACTTAGTGTCACTTTAATATTCCATCTAATTCTCTCACACAAGGAGGATGACAGCTGAAGATAGGGAGGGAGGCACAGCCCATCAAGTGAGGCCGGGCTTCTGCTCAGCAAGATACTCTGGTCTTGCAGCCCCATCTCCCCTCCCTGCCTTCCACTACCAGCCATAGTGAACAATGGCCATAACCAAGTCAAATCATGTTTCAGGCCAGATCAGCACAAACTAACCAATCATGGGAGTGGGAACAAACACCGAATGGGATATTTGTGCAAAGAAGTATATGTAGAAAACGTTTTGCACTTGTAATGCTAAACATCTCCCAAACTTCCCAGAGAATACATGTTGCATCTTTTGGTTTTGCAAGTCAGATCATTCATCCCTGCACAATGCTTCTAAAGCATCCCCTTTCTCGTGGTACTCACAGGTGAAGAGCTTTAGATAGCTCCCTATGACCTGTTGTATCTACTCTAAGCTTCTGTCTTAGAATGCCTAAGAATGACCAATATCAGAAGGGTGATAACGGTGCAGCTGAGAATGTGGAAGATGGAACACTAGGGCACTGTTGGAGGGAGTGTCAACTGGTACCATCATTCAGAAGAGCAATCTGGCAGCTGTTGAGATTAAGCATGCACATGCCCTATGACCTGTGGAAAAAATCTGGAATATATACTCCAAGGAAATTCCCCCACGGGTCCATAAGGATGTTCATCGTGGGATTTCTTGGGGTAGCTGGATGTTGGAGACAGCCTAGGTGCTTATCATTAGAGAAAGGGATTATTAGTAAATCTGGCAGATGTACACTTAAAAACTAAATAGCAGTTAAGAAATGTCAACCAGATGTACATAGCAACACTGATGGATCTTAGAAACCTAGTGTTGAGGGGAAAACATAGGAAACAGAACAGGATTTATAGCACATTATCATTTCTGTAAAGACACATTCACATAAAAGTAATATGCCTTTTGAAGAAGGTATGCATGCACATCTAAAGATATAGTAAACATGAAAGTAGGTACTATGGGGGCAAAGGGAATATAATTAGGGTTTGGAGGTAAAAAGTAAAAGTAAAGTAAGAGAACCTTACATGGATTAATGATGAAGTGCTTAAAAAACTGAGTTTTTAATTCAAATTTCTTCACCTGGGGTGAAAAAAAGATAAAAGCAAAACAAGCCCCCTAAAACTTTCCTCTATAACAGCCTTCACAATCCAGTCCCATGTGACCTATCCCACATGTAACTCCCCATTTCGGGTGCCATCTTCCTCGCTGTTGCCTCACCACAGATCATGGACTTTCTCTCTTTGACGTCTTTTTGGCTGCAGTCAGAGTTTTCTCATCTTGGTTTCTTGCTACACTCACTTTCAATAGGTCCCTAGCAGACAGAACCTGGGCTCTAAGGTAATGTGGACATCATTGTCCAAAGATGCATCAGAATATGTTAGATCAGGGGTTTGCTTCCCCAGCTTTGGTGACACTACTGATTTGATAGAGAATCTAAGGAAGTCACTTAATTGTGCATCTCTCTCCTGTAGGACATACAACCCAGGATGGTCATCTTTAATTCAAGTATTTCTGTTCTTCATTAGACTGTGAGGTCGTAGAGTGTGGGAACCTTATTTGCCTGTGTCCACTGCCCAGAATTAATCACATAAGAAGCCCTTCTCTAATAATGTTTTAGAAATGGATTCCCCAGCCCCCTAAGCCAAACGGTGGAGCAACCTGGCCTCTAACTATTTTATATCTAATTCAAAACTTTAACTGGTAGTAGTTTCAAAGTGCCTTGTGTTATGGTCCTAGAATATGCCACAAAATTAATACATGATAACAAGGAGAGAGGTGCTCCAGTTCTTGTGTCCAAAGGTATAAAGTACCATCTCTATTTTCCTTCCCTTCAAGAAACGGTGTAATGTATGTCCCAGAAATGACTGGATAAAACTAAAAAGAGAGTTTGGACATAGTTAAAGTGAACTCTTGGGTTCCCATGGTTTGAAAAGGAAAGCAGAATCGTATGAAACACTGGGGTGAAAGCCTTTACGAGAAAGGAGTGGGTATTCATCACTGCAGCCTCGTATCCTTCAGAAAGATGGAAGCTACCTTCTGTGCAGCCAGATCTGGCATGCACATGACCAGAAGGGTCAGGTATTTGCCGGGTTGGTTGTTTATGGGAAAGCCAGCACTTCCGTTTCCCACGTGGTGAGAACACGAAGCTCCCCTCTGAGGAAGTCTGCAGCATAACACAGCATCAGGGGAATCCTCCAGCCTAGCGGGGACTACAGCCGCCAGTCCTGATTGGTGCATTCTCCAGGAGGCGGGGGCAGAACTTCTTGCGAGATCTGAGGGCCTGAAGTTGGTGGCCCTGAAGGTGGGGCGGAGAACTTCTGTGTCATTTTGATCACTGTGGCCACAAGCCCAGCACAAGGGCACGGGCTTCTGGAACAGGTTTTTCTCCTTGTACTGATCACTTTTCTCAAAAGGAAAGAGTAATTTCTAAATTTAAATTTTCACCACTGCCCATCTAGGACAGCGTCCAACACTCATTGTTACACACCCAACTAAATGCAATGAAAAGACCCTCTCACAGCTGAGGGACAAGCAAGCAGGTGGTGAAATGGATTGGTCCAGGGCCTGGCTTCATGCTCCCATCACCAGAGCAGTTGGCAGTTTTCAGCTCCAAGAGACATTTGCTGTCTGCTAGGACTCGGGGTGGTTAGCTTCTGCTGCCTGCTGCTCCAGGAGAGAATTCAAAACCCGAACATATGGAGAATATTTAAACTTAAATTTGGGTGTATGGCATTGGTTCCCTCGTACATTCGGCTTTGAAATTCACCATCTGTTTAGTATAAGAAGGCCGGGCGGACTAGGTGCCCGCTGTTCTGTGGTTTCGTACACCTTCTGAATCACCCCCGCACTGTCCCCAGCCCTCCCACCCTCTTCCGCCCATTGGAGGTCACACAGCCTCACCTTTTCAGGCAGTGGGCTTTAATAATTGCTGGGATATGGCAACACTAGGATTAACTGTGAGGAAAAAGTGGAAGGATAGGAAGAAGGACTGTAGTGGAAAGTGATATAGGTTCCTTCATAAGAGCAAAAATTAGGAAAGATCAGTGAATCTCTTGCATGCTAGAATCACCTGGGGAGCTCTTCAAAATGCCCAGTTCAGCTGCACCCAGGACCAATTAAGTCAGCAACTCTGGAGGTGGGACCGAGACATCAGTAGGATCAGGGAGTATCAGTTTTTGTAGATCCTCAGGTGATTCCGGGAGACTTGGGTCATGGTTCCAATCAAGCCACTAATCTCCTGTTGTCTAAGGAAAATCACTTACCCACTTTCTCTTCAGTTTTCTTACCTATTAAATGAGAGGATTGCCTCCAAATGTATTTGACCAAAAGCAACACAAGTTTGACCCCCAGGGACCATTTTCTAGAATGGTTTTCTAGCTCTGAAATTCTAAGAATGCATTCAAATGGCAATCAAAAGTCATGGTGAGGGCTTCCCTGGTGGCACAGTGGTTGAGAGTCCGCCTGCCGATGCAGGGGACACGGGTTCGTGTCCCGGTCCGGGAAGATCCCACATGCCGCGAAGCGGCTGGGCCCGTGAGCCATGGCCGCTGAGCCTGCGCGTCCGGAGCCTGTGCTCCGCAACGGGAGAGGCCACAATAGTGAGAGGCCCGTGTACCGAAAAAAAAAAAAAGTCACGGTGAGGTTTGAACTCTGAAGTGTCTTGAAGTATCTGATCTGAATGTTGCTGTCTACTTAAAACTAATCGCACAAACTCTTCCAGCAAAATTCTGGTAAAAGAACCCGGGTAACTTTTTAGGGCCTCCTCTAGTAAAGGAAATGTCATTCTGCTTCTATTTCACAAGACTTTGAAGAAAGGACAGTGGATCTGTTTGTCTCGCATTGCTACTTAGCTAGAGAATTAGGCAACAGTTGAGAAAGGTCGCTGGTGCTTGCTCACACTCCCTCTCTTTCTCTTCCCACATCTGAGGATAATTGCTACCAGGCAAGAGCATTTAATATGAATTCACTTAGAGAATCACAGTTTTGTAATCAGTGGGGGAAAAAGTTTGATTGGAACTTCATATTGAAAAATGAAACTAAATGATATTAAAATATGTTTTCTTAGGTTTAATAAGTCTAGGTTATCACTGCAAATGTGCACTAATTCTCTTGTTTTACAAGCATCATTCTTTTTTTTAATTAATTAATTAATTCGGTTGCGCCGGGTCTTAGTTGCGGCAGGCAGGCTCCTTAGTTGTGGCATGCATGTGGGATCTAGTTCCCTGACCAGGGATCGAACCCGGGCCCCCTGCATTGGGAGTGCGGAGTCTTAACCACTGCGCCACCAGGGAAGTCCCAAACATGCACTAATTCTTAGAGAATGAATTATATGTTATTTTTCTCAGCATACATTTTCTGACAAAATTATAAATCATAACATTTTTCACTTTACTTGGACTTTTAAAGCCCTATCATAGAAGAAGTAGGGGGTAGTAGTATTACCTGAGAAGTGATGTTTTAGTAGGGACCAATTTTATAACTTTATAAGAATATTTTCACTGCTTAACTTCCTAACTTCAAGGAATTAGAGTAATTATAAATATGCATGTAAATACTTATGTCATATGTCCCCATCTATATGCAAAAGAGGTAAATGTACACTGTAAACTGTATGCTAGGTAACGCAAGTTACTGTATTCTGTATTTGAATATGGCATTACAGATAGTTACTATCTCCTGTGATTGGAGAAGTGGGTATATTAACCAAGTTTTAGTTTCTAAACCCCAAAACCTATCTCCTCCTACTCTACCATGGGCAATATACCACAGTCAATTTTTATAGATTCCTAGTTATTTCAGTAGCCATCTAATGACTATGTCCTCAGAAAGAAATTGACCAGCTAACTTTTACGCATTGTAAATAATCTATTAATAATCTCGAACACTTACTGAGCTAAGGCTCTGTTCCAAGCACATCCCCATATCGTCTCAGTATTTACAGCAGCCCTGTGACCAACGTGAATAACACCATCTCCATTCTGTAAATAAGTTCACATGCATGCTCTATTTTGTTAACTACCCATTGAAATAATGTTTTCTGTAACAAGTCTTCCCATGTGGAAATCCTTTCTCCTTAGTCCTGTCTGAAAAGCATTTCCCTGGCCCTGGACAGGGAGTAACTCTGTGTATATAACTTTCTAGCCCCAACATTCATCACAGAATCCTAGACCTGAGTTGGATCTCCTTTGACATCAGCTCAAACCCTTCCCAGCATCCTGACAGGTGACCCCTCCACCCCCTGATTCAATGGTTCCAGTGCTCAGCTGCTCACCACCTCCTGGGGCACTTCATTTTTATTTTAAAATAATTATAATTGTTCAAAAGTTTTTTCCTCGTACCAAGTGGATACTTCTTCCTATAGCTTCCATCCCACTAATCCCAGTTCTGCCATTGTGGAGTTCCACCCCAACGAAATCTAATTCCTTTTCTGTGTGGATGCCATTCATGTATTTGAAGCCCCTTATCACCTGAACAGTGAAGAGAATCTTCCTGCTGTGTGTTTACACATCTTAATCACTTTTTCGGCAGGCTGTAAACCTTGAACCAGAGCTTTTCCCGGAATTGAGCATCAATTAGTAAAGTAAATCAGGACCAACTAAATAAAGGTTAAACACAGGCCAGTAAATCACTTATAAAATGTTTGCATAATCCTCCAAAACAAAGGGTATTTTTTCCCCCAGACAACTGTGTAAAGGAGGCCTAAACCCACTAACAAGAATGTGATAAAGAAAGGTCACAAGGGGGAATTCCCTGGCGGTCCAGCAGGTTCGAGGGCGCAGGTTCAATCCTTGGTCGGGGAACTAAGATCCCGCAAACCACAAGGCCGAGGGGGGAGAAAAAAAAGGTCACAAGGTTGTTAATCCACTTCCTGGGCCTGACCCAAGCATCCTTCCTACCACTGCTTACAGCTTGAGATCCTCCAGGGGCTATGCTTCTGAATTGGTTCATTTTGACAACTGACCTCTTTTTAAAGCAGAGGTTCTCTATGAGATGGCCCTTGCGTTTCAGTAGCCACCTTCTGGCCAACTCCTGCCTTTTAGGAGTATAAGAAGCTGGATGCAGTTGAAGAAGCAGCCTCATTTCATCTCCTTGGGCAAAGATGAGGGAGGCAGGTGGACAGTGTTAGAAGGGAGGAGGTAATCTTTCAGTTACCTTGTTTTTTTGTTGTTGTTTTTTTGGCCACACCACATGGCTTGCAGGATCCTAGTTCCCCGACCAGGATTGAATGCGCACACTCGGCAGTAAAACTGCGGAGTCCTAACCACTGGACCACCAGGGAATTCCCATCAATTCCCTTGTTTTTTAAGTTGAGGGATGCTTCTGAGTTTGGGAGTTCCAGGGTTTTCTTTGCCCAGCTGATTCCTCATCATTATCTGGGGGAAGGAATCGGCCTGAAAGAGCAACATGAAGCACGGCGCCCTCTTCTAGTGAAGGGAATCAAGGCCTGCTGAGGTTGCCCCCGTGGGCCCACACCTTCAGACCTTCCCACAGTCACATGTCCCATCCCCCTGTGGGACACATCTAAACTTCCCAGGTACGCCAGCTGTGGAAGTAGAGTGGGAATTTCAGTTCTGCAAGCTGAAAAGAGTTCTGGAGTCGGATGGTGATGATGGTTGTACAATGTTATGAATGTACTAATACCACTGACATGGTCAAGATGGTAAATTTTATGTCATGTGTATGTTACCACAGTACAGACTTGGGGGTATGCGGGAGGGCTGTGGCCACTCCTGGAGGCTGAGCCCACCAAGTGCACTCGAGAAGCTGGGGTCTGGTCTCCTGATTAGAGCGATGGTCCCCAGGCCGGGTGCTCATGAACTGCACTGGGGAGTTTCAGATACAGATTCCTGAGCCCCGCCATAAAGACCCTGATTTGGCGCCTCTAGGGTAGGGCCTGGGAGTCAGTATTTTCCAAACACGCCTCAGATGGTTTTGATAATCAGCCAAGTGTGGGATCTGCTGGGCTGGGTCGTCAGGGAGCCTTTGTTATTAACCTCAGCGAATTCCAGGCGCTTGCTTCTTTTGGACTTAGATTCAACTACAGAGGTGCACAGCACAGTGGGGCATGTCTCTGGACCTTTCAGGCTGTTGCTTGCCATTCAGTCATTTGACGAATGTATATTAAGTGCCCACCCTGTGCCGGGAACGGGGCTATGTCAGAAGAGGCAGGGTCTCAGCTCTCACAGAGCACGTCATCCAGCAGAGATGGATTAGACCCCCTCACCCCTGCCCCTGACCCTTCCCTTTCCAGCAGCCTTCACTCCCTTGCATTTTTTATTTCCCAGCCTGCTCACCTTACTAGATCAAGTTTTAAAAATTCTTTCAGAGCTCAATCTGTGTCCAATTCATTTCTAGGCTGTCATTTTCTCCTGGACCCACCCCTTCCCCCATTGCCCACACCTAGTGTTATGGTTTGCACCCAGTAAATGTTTGTTAAAGAGATTCATTCATTCACCCAACCAATATTTACAGAGTGCCTACTATGCGCTAGGCATAATTGTAGGTTTCAGGGCTATGAGGAGGGCGAGATATCTAGGATGCAGAATTTAAGCAGCAGCTCCCTCTAGCAGCAGCAAGAGCAGGGCTGTCACCTGAGAGTGAGCGCCTCCTTAAATTTTGTGCCCTAGGTGCCTCGCTTGTCTCACCCTAGTCCCAGCCCTGCTGGGGACACAGCCATGAACAAAACAGACAGAGATCAATGCACCTAAGTAAATTCTCCCTTCTCCCAGCGTCTTTGTGGGGCTCTGCATGTTGCCTGTCCTTAAGTCTCTTTCATTTGTGTGCCATCTGCCTTCCCACCTAGACTGTGAAGTCTTATTCTGGTCTGCCCCTTCCTCTTCCCACCCCACCTCCACAAGCATCCTGCCTAGACAATGTTTTCCAGAATCTTGTCCTTGACCATCTGCATGGGACTTCCTCGTGGCACCGTTTAAAATGCAGCGTCCTGGTCTCACCTTTTGAGTCAGGTCCTTTGAGGGTGAAACTCAGGATTCCTCATCAAGGTCCCTGGGTTGTCAAGGCAGGTTTAACGTGTGAGGGTCCCCAGCCCGCCGATTTGTTCAGTCAGTACTGCTGACTAATACTAGGAGAAGACAGGGGAAAGGGGCATCTTGAATGTGCTTCAGTTTCTTTGTGATTCTGGTCACAAAGTCAGAAGACACAGGTGTGGGAAAGGGATGGTCTGGAGAGCTACATGCTGGCCTTGACTCTGACCCTATGGGGCTCTGCAGGGAGATCTCTCAGCTCAGCCTTGCACCTTAGCTGGGCCACTCCAGGCCCTGCCCCATCACCCCTGGAGATTTATCGGGTTGCCTGCCTTACCTCCCCAGGCAGCTAGAGGCTGGCATTTCCCGTAGCTTTGGGTCAAAAGTTTCCATGGAGCCAGTGGAAGTGGTGTGTACGTTGGTGGCTGAGGGGAGAGTCTGAGAGCCCCAGGGCAAATAAGGAACGTGGGAGGGTCTGTGAATCTGGTCCTCCCTGACCTCTAAGGCAGGTACCCACCATTTTCACTTGCTTCACATAGTGCCCTGCACAGATGCCCACACACTTTGGACTGTCAGGTGCATACTGTTTAATGGTAATCATCTGAATGAAATAAATCCATTGTGTGAGTTCCCAGTAAACCCAGTTTGCAGGGTGGAGCATATGTCAGCTTTCCCAATCCATCGACACCTTGGCAGTATCAGGTGAGATTCCTCTGCCGATCCACCACACCGAGCTCCCTCAGAGAAGAGCTCAGGAGAGTAGGTCTCATCTGCTTTTGAAAGGGTGCAGGCATGCAGATGGAGGACCAATCAAAGTCCAGCTGAGGAGGGAATTTGGGGTAGTGTCAACATCTGGACACGGTCCCAGGGTCCCTAAATGGCAGGTTATTGAGGGCTTTCAACAGCAGGCCATGAGGGTTGAATTGATTAATAACCTATTTATTTGCTTGTAAGGTTGGTGACAGTGGTTTTCAAGGTTTATGTGCATCAGTATCACCTATAGAGCTTGTTAAAACAGGTGCCCAGATGCGACCTCGGAATCTTGAGAGTTGGAGCTTGGGAATTTGTCTTTCAACATCTCCCCAAGCAATTCTGCTACACACACATCTCAGAACCTCAGGTGCTTTGAACTAAGGACTCTGCAGTGTTTGTGTCTTTATTCTGCACACCCCTCCCCCGCTTTCCTTCAAGCGTGGTGGTTTGTACCCTGAACTTGGCTAAAATGAAACTACCTCTCCCAGCTCCCCTTCCCCGTAACGCTGAGTTAGAGATGGACAAAGGAGGAACTCGTAAAAGATCTGGAAGATGAATGTGGGGTGGCGGCCATTACTCTCAGAAGGTGGTCAGGGTTAAGTTCGGTGACAGGCAGACACAGAGGCGCCAGGTCCCACTTGTCCTCACTCTCCTCCACTCCACATCAGCTCCTCCTAACAGCAGCCCCAGACCCTCCCTCAGATGCTTGGTGGCAGAGCCCTGGAGGAGGGACCCACACAGGGCAGAGTCCCCCTGCAAAACCTCCCTGAAGGCTTTTTTGCGGTCCCTCCGCAGTCGTGGGACCTACTTAACTTATCCGACTGGATGTTTGGTGGCTCCTTCTCTGACCCTCCAGTCCCTTCCAGGTCTTCACCTCCCCAGCTCCTCCCACAGGGAAGTCAGGTCTCCCTCGTATAACAAATCCCTTACCTCAGAACTCACAGGGGCTTCTGCTTCCCCTAGGTGAACCCTGACTGACCAGTCAAGAAACACTTCCGTGTCCAAAATAAAGCAAGACTTGGGAATTGGCCTTCCATTTAGATCCAAGAAATGTTCGTGGGCTATTAAGATGTGTTGACATCAGTTACAAGGTAACTCAGTTAGTCCTACCATCCATGATCACAGGGTAATTGAAAAAGATGATTCCCCAGATTCTCTGCTGGCAAATAACAGCACCTTGGGCAAATTAGAAAAAGGTGCCTCCTTTGGGAAGCATTAGTAAAAATCACCCCTTCCTTCCTCCCGCTTTCCCTTTTAATCTGGGTGCCCTTGTGCAGGCCACAACCTGCATAACCGGATATATATAGCTGCCCTGGGTACCTATTCTGTCCATTAATGCCAAGGGGCCCTGAGTCCAGCCTCTAATTGCTTTCCTAGTATCATCAAGCATAGACAGGTCACAAAACAGTCTCACCAAAATGTTTCAGGGGAGAATAGAACTTCCTTGGTCCTTGTACAATTTTTCTGTCCCCAGTGCCATGGGCAGCCATCCTTCCCTGATCCTTCATGTCAACAAGCTCTAGCAAGATTACCGCAGCCCGCACTACACTGTAGTGTTACTATTTGTTTGATATCTGTCTCACCCACTAGACAGTGAGCTCCCTGAGGACAGGGGCTCTGATGTGGTTGCCTTTGGATCCCCAGTGACCAGTATAGTACCTGGCACAGAAAAGCATGCAATAAATGTTTGTGGAATGAATGAATGGATCAAGCAGAACTACAGGAAAACCCCTGTTTTCCTCAACTCCTCAGACTTCTGATATCAGACAGGTAGGTTTTTCTATACCCGACAACTCTCCAATCATCAGTGCACACCAACTGGGTACCTTATAGTTTAACTCAATTCTAACACTAACTGCCTGGAGCTAGCACAGACCCCACAGGTGAAGGGCTCAGTCCCATAAGACTGTCCCCCACTTCAGATGCCAGCCCCAAGTCCCAAGTTGTCACCTGTACTGCTGACCAACCAGCTATGAATCAGGGGTTCCCACGACCCTCTCCTCAGCTTCAAGTATTCGTTAGAATGGCTCATAGGACTTCCTTATATTTATTGTTTTACTGTAAAGGATATAATAAAGGATACAGGTGAACAGCCAGATGAAGTGGTACGTAGGTTGAGGTCTGGACGGTCCCAAGTGCAGGAGCTTTTGCCCCCATGGAGTTGGAGTGCAACACCCTCCCAGCACATGGATATGTTCACCAACCCTGAAGATCTTTTATGGAGACTACATCATGTAGGCATGATCCATTATTAACTCATCTCCAGTCCCTCTCCCCTCCCCAGAGGAATGGTGGGGATGGGACTGAAAACTCCAAGCTTCTAATCGTGACTTAGTCTTTCTAGTGACCAGCCCCCATCCTGAGCCATCCAGAAGCCCACCAAGAGTCACCTCATTAGAACAAACGATGCTCCTGTCACCCAAGAAATTCCTAGGGATTTAGGAGCTCTGTGTCAGGAACTGGGGGCAGAGACCAAATATATAGTTCTTTTTAGATCACTAGAGGTCACATCTGGTTCTGGAGCTGAGTCTTTCCTATCAGGCTATGTCCTTGATTGAAAGGGTCAGGAACCAGGGACCAGATCTTTGCCTCCCTTATAGAGTATGTGATTCACACACCAAGAGGCCAGATACTGGGCACCATGGACCCTTCTGGTCTGAGGTCTTCACTGGTGCTTGGTCAATCTTGGCTGATCACAAGCTATATCCAGGTTAGTAAATATGTGACATGAGGGCCCCCAATCCATTCTCCAGTGCCCATGATCACTACTCTATTTCGGCCCTCAAGTCTTCTCAAGACAACACCCTGGATAGTTACTACCAACTGCTCAGAGTTGCTACACTAGATGGAAGCCATGTCTTGCCTTGAGCAGCCTCTGAGAGCTGTCTTACTGCCATCTGGGCCATCAGAGGCATCCATATTTTTGTTTGCAGGAAGGCCTTTGCCAAAGAATACCAACAAGTAAAGTAGAAATTGAGTCCTAAATAAATGGCCCCAACTTTATCCAACATAAGTAACCATTAAACCAACCACAAATAACCTTTTTTGTTCAATCAAATGTAAAAGGCAAAAAGATGGCTTTGTTTGTCTGATATGGTGCAACTTTAAAATGGAGGTTAGAAACTAAAAATAAAGTTACTGTATGATCCAGCGATCCCACTCCTGGGCATATATCTGGAGAAAACTCTAATTTGAAAAGATACATGCATCACAATGTTCATAGCAGCACTATTTACAATAGCTAAGACTTGGAAGCAACCTAAATGTCCATCAACAAAGGAATGGATAAGGAAGATGTGGTATATATATACACAATGGAATGTTACTCAGCCATAAAAAAGAATGAAATAATGCCATTTGCAGCAACATGGATGGACCTAGAGATTATCATACTAAGTGAAGTAATTCAGAGAAAGGCAAATATCATATGATGTCACTTATGTGTGGAATCGTTAAAAGTGATACAAATGAACATATTTACAGAACAGAAATAGACTCACAGACATAGAAAACAAACTTATGGTTGGTTACGAAAGGGGAAAGGGTGGGGAGGGAAAAATTAGTAGTATGGGATTAAAATATACACACTACGGGACTTCCCTGGTGGTCCCGTGGTAAAGAGTCTGCCTTACAATGCAGGGGACGCGGGTTCGATCCCTGATCAGGGAACTGAGATCCTACATGCCATGGGGCAACTAAGCCCGCGCACCACAGCTAAAGAGAGAAGCCCGCGCGCCGCAACGAAAGATCCTGCGTGCCTCAACAAAGATCCCGCGTGCCGCAACTAAGACCCGATGCAGCCAAAAATAAATAAATTAAATAGTAAAATAAATCTTATAAAAAATATATACACACTACTATATATAAGAAAGATAAACAAGGACCTACTGTATAGTACAGGACACTATACTCGATATTTTGTAATAACCTATAATGGAAAAGAACCACTTTGCTGTATACCTGAAATTTACAACATCGTAAACCAACTATATTCCAATTAAAATTTAAGAAAAATTAAAAAACAAAATGGGGGTTTGATATGGACCCAAATGCCTGGGGACAAGTCTGCCCCCACTGGGATCTGTCTCACTGCAGAGACTTCTCTCCCTGCCCCAACACACAGTCTGGTTCATCTTGAATCCAGCAGGGCCATTAGGGGTCTCTGAATCCTGCGCATCTCCTGGCTCTGCAGTTGCCTCGCTTAGTTGCAGAGCTTGGCATTTGGTAGGAGTGAATCTGCTGTCAGGCGTGCAGGGGAGGGGAGGGGAGGGGAGGGGCAGGCTCTGTGGAGTAATGGAAGGAGGATGGGAAGGAGACAACCATTTGGCTTCCTGCTCCAGTTCTGCCACTTAGTAACCATGTGACCTGGGACAAGTCAACAGTCTGAGCCTCTATTTCCTCATGTGTGAAGGACGTGGCGGAAAGAGTAATTATTCATTGCTTATAGGTATCTCATTGGGATATTGAGAACATCAAATTAAATTGAATGGTTGATGTGAAAGTGCTTTAAGTAAGGGAGGAGAAGGTTTTGTTCTGTTCACTGCTCTATAGCACAGAGCCTGGCCCATAGCCTAGTGAGGTATTCAGTAAAATGTCTGTTGAATAAATAACTGTAAACACAAAAATCTTTCCCCTCTGTGGGGTAGAGAGGGGAATGATATCAGAAGCACACAGTGAGCTTCAGAGATGGTTGTGATAGTCTATGTCTATGGCTGCATGGAGGTTACATGCTGCATTGGTACTCTGTGTGCTTGCATGTTAAATATTCTTCTGTATGTGTTCAACATCTCATTAAAGCACTTAAAAAATATAATGCAAAAAAGAAAAAAGTAGAGAGGAAAACATGCGGTAAAGTACCTTTGCCAGAAGAAGACAGTATTGTAACTCCTGACGTTGCTTCCACACAAGCAGTGAAACTTCTGAGTGACCTCACTTAATTCATCAAGGTCCTATGTTTGGGCCAAGCATTCCTGAAAGCAGAGGAATTTATAGAAAGAAAGTTATATCAGAAACCAAGACTTGATGGGATCTACTTTTTAATGAGAGAGTACGTAGGCTGCTTTTTTTTGTTTGAAGTCACTGCCTTTCACTTACATGCGGGTCATACTTGAGCCTAGTCAAGGTAAAGTACGGGTAAGCTGTCGTGTCTTGGCTTGTACAGTGGCCTCTGCCTTGCTTCACCTTGCTGGTTCATACTTGTCATTCAAGACTTACCCCAGGTACTTCCTCTGAGCTGCTACACTGGCATCCTGCCACCTTAGCTCATCTGTGGCAGTGGTTCTCCATAGGGCTGATTTTGTTCCTCAGGGGACATTTGGCCCTGTTTAGAGATATGTTATTGTCAAGGCTGGATGGGGGCGGGGTGGAGGGTATACCACTGGCATATCGTGGGTAGAGGCTAAGGATGCTGCCGTGCATCCTACAACACACAGAACAGTCACCCTCACGACAAAGGGTTCCCTGATCCCAAATGTCCATAATGCCGCTGTTGAGAAACCCTGCTTGATGGAGTGAAATTTTCCTTCTGTCTCACTGAGACCTGAGCTCATCCTGGGCAGGGCCCTTGCTGATTCAGCCTTTTATCCCCAACACCAGCACACTGCTTAGAAACACACACACACACACACACACACACACACACACACACACACACACACACATTTACTTTCCTATTCATTTGTTCCCCTACTCTGTGTAAGGTGCAGTACTAGCTGGAGATGCTCTCAAGGAGTTTTGTAGCCAAGTGGAGGACAAGGTCATGTAAATACCTAATCATTCCCAAGACAGATCGAAAACAGGGTCATAATAGAGGAACACGTAAAGTGCTTTGGGAGAACTGATTATTAGGTTGAACCAAATGAAGTTGCTGACATTCTACCTTTTTGACTAGAAAACAGCAATGTTATACGGCTCACTCACAAGTGTGGTTTACCGTAAATACTTTTGACAGAGTTGGGGGCGATGAGCAGACTTCACAGGGAAGGAGAGACGCAGGAAGCACGTGTTTCACAGCCTGCCTCCTCTGCTGCATGAGAAAGGGACCGTATTTTTTTTTTTTTTTTTTTTTTGGCGGTACGCGGGCCTCTCCCAACAGCCATGGCTCACGGGCCCAGCCGCTCCGCAGTATGTGGGATCTTCCCGGACCGGGGCACGAACCCGTGTCCCCTGCATCGGCAGGCGGACTCTCAACCACTGCGCCACCAGGGAAGCTCAGGACCGTATTTTTTACTTCGTATTTGTACCCACTTTTACTTCTTTGTATCACCCCCCCGCCCCCTGCCACGTCACACTTCCTGGAAGAATGCCTTACAATTAGAAGGCACTGGTAATTTTTTTGTTGACTAGAGTTCAGGAAAACTATTTGGACTTCAAGTTTGTTTTATCCTTGTCCTTGCACTTTAGTCCCAGGGAACTGAAGTAGAGTGTTTTAGAGGCACGAAATACGTAGTGCTTTCCTGGTGGCAACAGGTACAAGAAGACACAGTCCCCCGGTACCAACCGAAGTCACAGCCTGTCAGAAGAGCCATAAAGGAAACTGCCCAGAGCTAAAAGCCCAGAAGCATGGCTGGTGGCCATCTGTGCTATCATGTGACCCTGTGTGTCAGGCAGCCCCACACGCACCTGGCCCACGAGCCTAGGCCACTTACTCACCTCGTGTTCTGGAGCAGGTAGCGGAGGATAAACATTTCAAAGTTGGACTCAGAACTTGGCAGGGTGCAGCTGTCAACCACACGCAAGCCAGAGAACTCTGGAAAACTGAACTGTTTATAAGGTCAAACTTTGGTAAGTCTGATAAAGTCTGGCTGCAGGTATCCATCTAGTCTCTTGAAAGAATTGCCCGGAAGCTCATTGCTGAATGGTTGGATGTTACCAGTGGTGAGCAGTCTCTGCTTGTGGATGGAATCTGGCAACTCAGACAACATCCCACAGCTCCTGATGCGAGTCTGGGCAGGAGCTCGGAGGCTTGCAGCCAAGAAGATAAACCCAGGACAGACCTGTAGGCTATCCAACCATCTGGCAGGTGGACTTACTCAGGGCCACTGGTGACCCCTACCACGACCAGACACCAGTAGCAAGACAGCCTGGGATTCTGTGCTTGTCCTTTCCTTTCCATGGGGCTCCTACAGAGAGAAGTGGCTCCTACCCTTCTAGATGCAACAGTGACCCTGAGTTCATTTGTCCATGTGGATCTCAGTCGATGCTTGAATTCTGTCCTAACTAGACCTTGTTGTCAGAGCCGTGGATTAAATACTGATTCAGGCCCAAATAAAGCAACCTCTAGGGACTTCCCTGGTGGCACAGTGGCTAAGAATCCGCCTGCCAAAGCAAGGGACATGGGTTCAAGCCCTGGTCCGGGAAGATCTCACATGCCACGGAGCAACTAAGCCCGTGCACCACAACTACTGAGCCTACGCTCTACAGCCTGTGAGCCACAACTACTGAGCCCACGTGCCACAACTACTGAAGCCCGTGCGCCTAGAGCCTGTGCTCTGCAACAAGAGAAGCCACCGCAGTGAAAAACCCGCCTGCCGCCATGAAGAGTAGCCCCCGCTCACTGCAACTAGAGAAAGCCTGTGCGCAGCAACGAAGACCCAACACAGCCAAAAATAAATAAATAAAATAAATAAAAACAAATAAATAAATAAAGCAACCTCTAGGTGTGGAGGATTGTTTTAAGTAAAAGAAGAATTCCGGGGCAGGGGAGGGATAAATTGGGAGATTGGTATTGACATATACACACTACTATATATAAAATAGACAACTAAAAAGGACCTACTGTATAGCACAGGGAACTCTACTCAATACTCTGTAATGACCTATATGGGAAAAGAATCTAAAAAGGAGTGAATATATGTATATGTGTAACTGATTCACTTTGCTGTACAGTAGAAACTAACACAACATTGTAAATCAACTATACTCCAATAAAAATTAGTGTTAAACAAAGAGAAGAATTCAGACCATGGATATAGCACTTCTTTTTCTTTTTTCTTTTTTCTTTTTTTTGCAATACACCGGCCTCTCACTGTTGTGGCCTCTCCCGATGCGGAGCCCAGGCTCCGGACGCACAGGCTCAGCAGCCATGGCCCACGGGCCTAGCCGCTCCACGGCATGTGGGATCTTCCCTCTGTCCTACAGTTTCTCCATGTATAATATGGAGATAATAATAGTACCTACCTCTCTGGGTTCTTGTGAGAACCAAACATGATCATATAGTTGGTGCTTTGATCAGTTCTTGGCACAGAGTATGAACTAAGATACAGCTGTTGCTATAATTCTATTTGCATCAATTTAATAACATGGAATGTTTATTTATTTTAAAATAACAGCATTGATTTTGTTCCTCTCAATATTATGGTCTCCTTGGCACTTTTGCTCAATAGAGAAGATTGGATGGGATCTGGAGTTAGAAGACCTGCATTTGAACCCCAGATCTATTGGGTCTGATTAGTATTTGAATTAATCATTTAAACTCTCCAAGCCTGAATTTTCTAATTTTTAAAATAGGAAAAATAATATGTACCTCCTGGGGTTGCTATGAGGATCAAATACGACCCTGTATGTGGAAGCGGGTCATAACTATTAAACACTGCATAGGTGTCACTGTTGTTCCATATCGGGTGTGAGAATCATCCAGTTGGGAAGGGTTCAGAGGTCATTTGGTCCGTTAGCTGTATGGTCAAGATGGTAGGACGGTCCTCTCAGAGCACCTGCTCAGCTCACCCACAGAGGCAGGTTGCCAGCACTATTTGCACAGATGCCTCAACAATACCTATTGAATTGGTTCTTTTCTGTGTCCCTCCACTGCCACCTCCCCAGGCCAGACCAAGTGGACACTGCTTCTCACCAGGACCACTGCAATGGCCTCTCAAATGGTCTCCTGTCTCTAGATTCCGCCCCTTAATTAGACCATTCTACAGACAACTGTCAGGGCCATCCTTTAAAAAACAAATCAAAAGGTCTGATAGTGAGCGACTCCTCTGCTTGAGAACATTGAATGGACTTCCATTTTCATAATATGGTGGGAGAGGCTCTGGAATTACCCTCCGTGTACAAGACATACTCTAAAAATCTTAAAGACCCGGCAGGATACTAAATTGTCAGAAAAGCCCAAATCCAAGTAAAACTGGAAACCCAGAGAGACAAATGGAGCATGGGAGCCACTTTTTTCTGAGGAGGTGTTCCATAACTGGTAAAATCTGTAACACACATTATTATCTAGGAATGATATTCAAAACGACATCCACAAAATCAAGCCTAGGCCAGATCTGGCCTGCAGACTGCAGGGAGGTTGGGGGGAAGATGTGATGTGGTTGGCGTTCCCTAAAGGCCCTAAGTTTGTGTGTTGATAGTGACTCTCAGAGACAGGCCCAAACCCCTGGCCCTATGCCTACTTCTTAAGGAGGCTTCTGCTGAACAGGTGAGAGAATTACAGAGTTATTTGCCTTCTAAGTGTTTTTGAACTCTCAGGCTTCCTTTTCCCTTCCACAGTTTCTGAGTCACTTCTCTGTTTTTAGGTCAGGTGCCCAATACCTAACACTCATAATTCCTCTTCACTTTTCAGAAAGTGCAAATCTAGTAGAGCACATTTTTCGGCACCCTGGGCTCACCTGGGGCTGGATGGTAGCAGAGACTCAGGATATCCAGGTAGGCAGCACTCATGTTGACTGAAAGGCTCTGGGCTCTTAAAGTGGAAGTATCAGTGTTTCAGTCTCTCTGTATCTCAGCTTAATAGAGGTGTTCCTGGATGAAATGGAAGGACAAAAATCCAAGAAGGAAACAGGGAAGGTCTCGGAGGCACATGGTACATTTTAGACATTAAGAGCATGGACTTCAGGATAAGAACGGTCTGAGACTGAATCCTGGCTCTGCCACTTTATAACTGTGTGACCTTTGCCAAACTATTTAAGCTCCAATTCCTACATCTGTAAAGTAAGGATTATACCAGGTTGAACAATATGAAATTGCTTTCGTGTGAGTCAAGCAGTCAAATATTGTCAGTTTCAACCTAATGTGGTACCTACCTCCTAGGGTTGCTGAGGATAAAATGAGATCATTTGTGAAAAGGGCACAGCACAATTTTTAAGGAATATTCGACTGAAGGAAGTGGGTAAGCAAGCTAGGAATGATAAGTGCAAAGTCTCTGAAGGAGGAACGTGCTTGAGAGTATTCTTGGAAGAACAGAGCAACCAGTAGTGCTAGAGCCCGTGAGGGAGAGGAAAGGGGTTGGAGGTGGTCCAGGGATATGGCCTGGGGTTGGCTCACACAGGGCCCTGGGAGCCATCATGAGGGGTTTTGTGTGTGTGTGTGTGAATCTTTTTTTTTTTTTTAACATCTTTATTGGAGTATAATTGCTTTACAATAGTGTGTTAGTTTCTGCTTAGTGTGTGTGTGAATCTTAATGATGGAATCAAGAGCTAATACTTATTGTGAATTAGGTTCTGGACATTTTTGTGGTATAAAGTAAGTGCTCAATAAACAGAAGTCAAAGAAGCTGAAGGTGTAGATGGCATGTAGGTGAATGAGACGAGGAAAAGAAGGAGCAGTAACTCTTAGGTTGGCAGCACAAATGGGGTCTTTCTGGGGGAAAGAGCAGCATATTGTGCCCCCAGGAGCTGTAAGTTAGGACCCTCGGGCCCATAGATACAGAGATCTTTGCTATGGACCCAGGATGAAGAGGTGCATCCTGATGCTTGGCTCATCACACACTGAGAACAGGCCAGGAAGTTTACCGTAGGTGATGTAAAGGCAGTAAATTAGCAGAGTAATTTAGCATAGTTAACAGTTAAGCAGGGCTCTGAACTCAGCTCTACCAGTTACTAGTTATGTGACACTGGCAGGTTACTTAACTACTCTCAGCCTTAGTTTCCTCTTCTGTAAAATGGGGGTGATGGTATTACCTACCTCACAGAGTTGCATGAAGATTAAATGAGATAATGCAAGCAAAGCACAGAGTAAGCCCTCAGTAAATTATTATTATTCCTGGGCCAAATGTACGGGATAATGGTAAAGCATTTCCAAAGATGTTTCAAGCCCATTAACCACTACGTATTGTTAGGGACTTGTGTGAGGACACTAATTCTATGTCAGAAGAAACCTGTCAAGCACGTCTAAGGCTCAGGAAATCCTGGTTAGGAAACAGAAAGCCTTGAGGACATGCTTCAAATCAAGTGTTGGCATTTGGGGAGAGAAAAGCGATGTGAGAAGTGCGCGTATAGAGATATAGACTGTTTTACAAAATAGGATTTAGTTTTTTGGACCATGAGTTAATAAAGAAGAACCAATATCTTCTGGCTTGAGACAGAACATAAGGAGCAGGGCGTGTGGTGTGTACAGAAACATCCTGTGTGCCATGCCCTGTGCATGCCCTCATTTAAACCCCAAAGTAGCCCTGCAGCTGAGTGTTAAGTGTCCACTTACCCCATAAGGAAACTCAGGCTCAAAGAGGCAGAGGTGAGACTTGAAATAAGTCTGACTGAAGCCAACATTCCCGCTTTTAAGATGCAACCACGGCAGACGGTACGTGAGATTTTCAGGACATTATCACTGGGAAGAGAATCAGAATAATACTTATGGCTTAATATTTATATGAATAATAAAGAGATCTCAAATATAATCTCTAGGAGTTAAGATTCTTTTAGTTATAAGAAAGAAAAATCGGGGCTTCCCTGGTGGCGCAGTGGTTGAGAGTCCACCTGCCGATGCAGGGGACATGGGTTTGTGCCCTGGTCCGGGAAGATCCCACATGCCGCGGAGCGGCTGGGCCCGTGAGCCATGGCTCCTAAGCCTTCACGCATCCGGAGCCTGTGCTCCACAACGGGAGAGGCCACGACAGTGAGAGGCCCGTGTACCACAAAAAAAAAAAAAAAAAAAGAAAGAAAAATCAATTAGAGCCAGCTTATAAATAAATAGATAAATAGATAGATAAAATAATATTATTATTTTTGGAGGGGGAGGATCCCAGGGAAAGTTGACCAACCAAATCTCAGAAGGAACAGAAATTGGGGATCCAAGTAGCAGGAGTTTATTATGGACTTTCTAGAGAACTGCCCCCTACATAACTCAGCTACAGCAACCCCTAGGACCTGGGTCTCTTCATTCAAAATTCTGAATTTCTAAGAAAGAGAACCTGACTTGCCCAGCTCAGGCCAGGTTCCCATGCCCCCAGCTGGGTCTAGGGGCAGGACCTAAAATACAAACATGGCTGCTGAGGGCCCACCCCATGCATCAGGGCTGCCTCAGAAGAATGGGGTTCAAGGGGTGGGGGGTGGAGCAGGGACCCACACCTCCCCCAGAGGGATCCAAGGTACTGTAGGTTTCAGCAAGATTCAAAAATGGGATCAGGCAATGGAAGAATAAATCTTAATTTTTTATCAAAAATAACTTAGTTATTTTTGAGTTATAATAAATTTCATTATATGAACTCAGTAATTCAGATATAGAACAGGTCATCCAGGTGATGTCATCTAAGATCAAACTGTGGATCTAGGTGGTAATTCAGGGAGTCCAGGTAGTAGTTGTGTGGTGTGGGGTTAACTGTTCTGGTGACTCTACCTGTAGTTGGTGGGAGGAAACCCATGTCTGGGGACACCACCTGAAATTTCACTTTCTAATTTTGAAAGGTATTATGGAAGTTACATTACAGGAAACTTAGAAAGAGGAGGAAAATACTGCCCATAATCCCAGTACCTTAGTTCCATCATTCTCTTGTCACTTTAGTTGCCATCACAATGTTCATACAACCTTTTAATCTGCTTTTTTCATTGTCACGAGCATTTTTAAGTGCTCAGAGTCTTCACAAGCATGATCTTTAATAGCAACATAACAAGACAGTACTTTGTATAAGATAAACAGACTTGGCGTGAAGGGAGGTAAAGTAGACATTTTTGCAAGAAAATACTGACCTATATGAAAAAATTCCTAAATCTGATGCCAGCTGCCAACCAACCTGCCAAGGATCACCTATTCCTGAATTCTTTATGGCCATGATCTTGCTGTCTGTCCTACTGTGGAATTTCAGATCTGTTGCTTCCAGGCAGGAGTCTGCAAAGCAGAGAATGCAAAGTTAGTGGGGCAGGTACGAGATGTTTAGTGCGTGCTGATGGTCTGGACATCTAGAGGGGTGGTCCTCAACTGAGGGCAGTTTCCTCCACCCACCTGCCCACCCAGCGGAAATTTGGCAATGTTTGGCGACATTTTTGTTGCCACAACTGGGGACAGAGGAGAAACGTTGCTAGCATCTAGTAGGTAGAGGCCAGAGACGCTACTAAGCATCCTACAATGCACAGGACAGTTCCCACAACAAAGAATTATCCCGGCCAAACACGAGTAGTTATCAAGGTTGAGAAACTCTGATCTAGACTGCACTGCAATTTCTTTTAAAATGTTAATGAACTCCATATTTACATTATCTGCCCTTGTTTGATTTGGGAAGGATTCTGGGATTTTTGCTGAAGGTGATGGGAATGAATGGATTGAATGGGTTTGCAAGATACTTGAAATAAAGCATGGGGCAGGAGAATGCAGAGGCTAAGCGTAAAGACTGGAGTTTGGAAGAATCAAGTTGAAATCCTGGCTCACCAAGTAAGCCCTCTAGGGAGGGCCTGCAAATGGGGTGATAATATTTGCCTCCTGGTGCTGAAATGGGGAGGAAATTAATGTGTCTGAAGCACTTAGCACAGGGCCTCGCATGCAGTGAGTACACGAGAAATGGGGGGAGGGGCGGTGGTGAGGATTACTGTGCTGAAGCTCAGGTTCACGGTGTTTACCACTTCTCCAGCATCGACATTGCAGCTGCATTTCGTACATTCTTATTGTAGGAAAAATAGATCTTAAACACATTTTTATGATCTCGTCTGTGGAGACCCAGGCAATGTATACAAGATACATGATCTACACGCATTTTACAGGAAGAACAGCTTAGGTGAGGGTTGTCCAATTGAAATCTCTAATATATTTCCCCTGGTGTTTTGGTTTTTTTCTTTCGAATAATTTATTAATTTTCTTGTTAATTTGGAAAATACTTGTTTTCTGACATTCTTTATTAAGCTCTTTTGATCTACTGAGAATTTAAGAGTGGGCCAAGCTGAGATAAAGTTATTGGGTAGCTAAACAAAATTATTGTCCACAGGCTTCCCTGGTGGCACAGTGGTTGAGAGTCCACCTGCCAATGCAAGGGACGCAGGTTCGTGCCCCGGTCCAGGAAGATCCCACGTGCCACGGAGCGGCTAGGCCCGTGAGCCATGGCCGCTGAGCCTGCACGTCCAGAGCCTGTGCTCCGCAACGGGAGAGGCCACAGCAGCGAGAGGCCCGTGTACCGCAAAAAAAAAAAAAATTATTGTCCACAGAGGCAATTCAAGTCCCCCGTGCAGTGTAAGAATCTCTCTCATCTCCATCCTGAGCTAAGTGTCTGGTTATCAGAAAGCAGCCATAGGAGACCCCAGTGTGCACTGGGGATCTGTGACCACTCTATCATCTACAGCTTGTTTTTGTGTGTCTGAGAACATCAGAGGGGCATTAAACACCGTGAGGAGCATGAAAGGCATCCTGGGCTTCCTGGGGTGGCCACAGAGTGAGTCCCAGTACAGGCAGCAGTGAGGAGGAGAAGGAAGGAAGAGCGGGGAGGGCCTGCCGGGGACAGCCCAGGACAGGGGCCGGTGCTGGAGGCTGAAATGGGCCCAGTGAATAGGCAGGGGTGGAGCCTCAGGAGAAGAAAAAGGAGAAGGGATCCACAGTGTGAGAAATGCTCCAGACGAAGAACGGCCCCCCGGTTCTGATCAGCAGGGCGATTGTGGGGAAGCCACGTGTGGGCAGATGGTCCTGGGTGGGCCTGGATTGAGATGGCTTCTGATAAACAAATATGAGGCCTGAGAGAAAGAGGATCCGGAAAGAGCCATTAAGGTGGGGAATAAAACCAGAAAGAGTGTTTGATAGTAACCAAGAGGAATAGGAGTTTCATGAAGAGGCAGTGAAGAACAGATCCAGTCACATTAAGACAGAGCCTAGGGCTTCCCTGGTGGCGCAGTGGTTGAGAATCTGCCTGCTAATGCAGGGGACACGGGTTCGAGCCCTGGTCTGGGAGGATCCCACATGCCGCGGAGCAACTAGGCCCGTGAGCCACAACTACTGAGCCTGCGCGTCTGGAGCCTGTGCTCTGCAACAACAGAGGCCGCGACAGTGAGAGGCCCGCGCACCGCGATGAAGAGTGGCCCCCGCTTGCCACAACTAGAGAAAGCCCTCGCACAGAAATGAAGACTCAACACAGCAAAAAATAAAAATAAAATAAATTAATAAACTCCCCCCCAACATCTTAAAAAAAAAAAAAAAAAAGACAGAGCCTAACCGTGTCCTGGGGATGTTGGAAACGGCGGTAATGTCCGTGGTAGGAGCCGTTCCCGCGCTGGTGTGGTTGGGAACCAGGTGGAGTGGGCTGAGGCCAGACGCAGGGAGTAGTCAGGAGAGCATGTCAACTGCTCTTTCAGACGTTTGGCTCTGAAAGGGGGTCAAGGCCACCTGCGGGGAGCTGGATGTGGGATCAAGTGGGTTACGTTTCCTGTGTTGTTGAGTGTGGTGATGCACTGGTGGAAAGAAGCCAGGACATGACCGGGAATAAAGGTTCAGAAAAGAGAGTGGAGAGAGATGGAACAGTTCTAGGTGCCCAGTTCTGGAGATGAGGAGGGAGGGAGTGAAGATGCTGCAGCCTGTTCATCACACAGAGGCTGACAGCCCAGTGACCTCTGCTTCCCCCAGGAAGTAGCGAGAGTGGTCATCTGCTAAGAGAGATGGGGCCAGGATAGGCTGCATTGTGGAGGGAAGTGGGGCAGGACCGACAGGGGTGACGAAGCAGTGGGGAGGCCCACACATGTGCAGCAGCACCAGTTGCCCCATTTGAGGGGGGGTCTCTCCAGCAGTGAGACTGCTGTGGATACCCCACTTGACTCGACGAGTCAGATGTCTCCTTCCCAGCATCACCAGGTCCCGGCCCTTCCTATCTACCTGCTGCCCTTCAGGAACCGGCACCAGACTGAGCAGGGTGTGTGTGTGTGTGTCTCTTATAAAAGCCCTGTCAACACTTCATTGCCTGAAATGAGTTCAGTCTCATGTGAAAGTTCTCCCCTGCTTCGCAGATAGCCTATGTCTTGGGGTCTCAGTAACTTCTACAAACTCTTCTATGTTCCAAAGTCAGACCAATCTAGGTTTGAATCCTGTTTCTGCCCTCACTAATTATATCCTTGAGCAGAGTTTTACCTAACTGTTCTCTACCTCAATTTTTTCAACTATACAATCAGAATAATAATACCGTCTTAGGGGGTTGTTGAAGGATTGAATGAGAAGGCGTGTAAAGCATTTGGCACAGTGTCTGGTATATGGTGTGAGCTGAATAAATGATCACCATAATAAAAAAATATTAGTGACAGTGCTTAATGTTAATCTTATCAATGTTAATAATAATTATAATTACGGTTCATCAAATGTATAAGGCAGCTATGTTTCCACTAAACTTTTTCTCCAGCTTAAAGATCCTCAGTTCTTTTAACATTTTCTCCTGGGGCAAGGTTCAAACAGCAGCTCTGTCGGGGGTAGTGAGTCCCGTGTCCCTGGAGGAATTCAAGCAGAACGTGAAGCGTCACTCCGTGGTGATGTTGTAGAGGGCCTTGAACTTCTGACCGAGGCTTAAGCTGAAAAACCCTAGGGGTCCATTCCACCCTATGTCCTTCCAACCTTCTGACTTAAAAAACAAGATCAGAAAGTGTACAATAAATGCTTCTCTGTGTCATAATCATTGTCATGTATGTTTGTCATTGCTATCGTATTTTAAAATTTATCACTTTTAATAGTTGTCATTGTTATCATTGTCAAGGCCAGGGTTTTAATAAAAATGCCCATCTTCTAAAGTCTAAAATTATTGGAGAGGGTCTGATTAATTCAGAAAACATCAACAGCATCGTGCTAGATTCCTAAGGCTGTGAAAATGTGTAAAGTGTTACCTTTCTCGATAAAAATAATAGCAACACTTACATGGTGCTTATTCTTTAAGTTCTGCCCATTTCACATGCATTCATTACCTTGATCCTCATAAAACGTTATGAGGAAGGTATTGTTGTTATCCTCATTTGACAGAGGGGAAACTGACACTCAAGAGGTTAAGTGACATGCCCAAGGCCACAGGCTGGTGAGGGTGGGAGCTGCACTAGAGCCAGGGTGAACTGGTTTCAGATCCTTTCTTGACCACTAAGCCATATAGCCTCTCTGCTGAGGACGGAAACCACAAACATTTCACCTTGAGTTTTTGCACCATTTCCCAGAAGAACTCCAGCCCCTTAAACTCATTTCTTAGTTGAAAAGGAGTCTTTGAAATCACTTTGGCCCCCATTTTACAGATGAGGACCCTGAGACCCCAGCAAATCTGGGGACTTCGCCTGAGTCCAGGTCTTTATTCCCAGCACAGGAGCTTTTCTGCCCAACATGCTTTTTGTCTCTGTCACTTCTCTTCAAGGGGGTGAGGCCCGGGCCCCGAGTGGTACTCAGGGCCCTTCTCTGGCCTTGATGGATGCTGGCAGAGAAGATCAAGGGCACAGTTGCCTCGTCACAGAGACTGGCGTTTCCGGGCCACAGTCAACAGTCCTTGCCTGCGCCTTTAAAGAGGAATCGACCCAGTCAGTCCCTGTTAGTCCAATAGAAGCCCCACTAACTGGACACCTTAACTCAAAAAGTAGGCCTTTCCAGGTCAGACCCACGGGGTTTCCTCCTGGTCTGCCCCACCTCCATCTGTTTGTGCCGAGATCAAATAAATAACTTCACCACCAGGGAGGTGTTAGGAGCCAATTGGGAATTCTTTATCTGAGATAGGACTTGATTGGGAACAACTCGGGATGACTAATTATGGCTTTGAGGGGAATTCGCTTAGTGGCTGCCGCATTGCGTGAAGGATTCTTCCCACGTAAACTGGGCCATCTCACAGCTCTGAGGCTCATTTAATTAGCTCCATAGATAGTCAGATGTTATGGAAGCCAGTGCAGCACGTCAAATAGACAGTTTTACAATGGTCGTGCAGGGAGGCTTCACAGTCCGTGTTCATGGGTAGCTGACGTCTTGTGCTGTTGAGACGCTGGCTCCCCAGGGCTGCCACCAGAAAATCCTCTTAGAATCTCACCAGGTACCTGTTTTCCCTTTGATTGAAATTTGGAAAACTCTTTGTTAAGCTCTCAAGATTTTAAAAATTAAAATTTTATTCATTTGATACTTTTTCTGGAATTTTAAAAACAGACACAAATGTAGAAAGAAGGGTATGAACCCCATTGACTCAACATTCAGCTTGAACAATTGTTCCACTGTCTTTTCATTGAGCCTTCCCCAATCAAACAGTTCTATTTATTTGTTTGTTCATTTTTGCTGGAATATTTGAAAGTGAATTCTAGATGACATATCATTTCACTTGTAAATACTTCAGGATTTATGTCTAAGCAATAAGTACTTTAATAAAAACATTATTTGATGCTGTTATCACACCTATCATTACCAAGAACTCCTTAATATCATTTAATATCCTGCTGATAAGATATAACAACATATTTGGATTCAATTGTTGTCTAATTGGTTCAATTTTCCCCAACTGTCTTTAAAAATGCCTTTTTACAGTTGGTTTATTTGAAGAGAATCCAAACAAGTTCCACACTCTGCATTTTTTAAATCTCTATAAATCTCTAACAATTCCCCTCCCAACCCCACTCCCTTTTTCATGCCATTTATTTGTTCAAAACCCGAGCCATTTGTCCTATAGAGTTTCCCTTGCTCTGAGTTTGGATGATTGCATCTTTTTTTTTTTAAAAATATTTATATATTTATTTATTTATTTACTTGGCTGTGCCGGGTCTTAGTTGCGGCAGGCTCTTACTTGTGGCATGTGGGATCTAGTTCCCTGACCAGGGATCGAACCCAGGCCCCCTGCAATGGTAGTGAGGAGTCTTAACCACTGGACCACCAGGGAAATCCCTGGATGATTGCATCTTTATGCTGTCATCTAACATCTTCTGTTTCCTTATGAAATGAAATCTAGAGACGTGATTGGAGTCAGGTTCAATTTTTTATTTTCATTTTTTTGCAAGAATTCTTCATAGGTAGTTCTGGGCTCTCCCTATTGTGTCACCCCTGGAGGCACCTAGGGACTGGTAGACTCAGTCTTAGTGAAATTCACATTGATCAGGGGCTTCTGGTGATATTGGCCTGATCCATCCATTATAAAGTTTCCATCATCGCCTAAGTCCGTTCTTGTATTAGGTGTGGCTCAGTCAACCAGACTTACTAACCTTTAAAGAATAAACTCAGTTTCCGTTAGTTGTGATTTTCCAACTGTAGCACCAGATTTCTTTTCTTAATAATTCTGTGTATCATTCTGAATGCTCTGTGATCCTGTCCAGAACAGTTTTCCCTCAGGAGAGCAGCTCTGACCTCCCGAGTTCTCTGGCCCTGGTGAGCTGGGATCGCCATGTGGGGAGTCTCACTCTACATCGAAAGAAACTCCAGGGCCCCACCACGAACCCTAAAGTAATTCAACTAGAAAATCAGCAGTTTGATTGTTTGATTTCCTTTTCCCTTCCCTTCTTCCCCCTCTTGGTGGTTTTAGATAGATGAGGCAAAGTATTCTCACGGAAATCCGAATACTTCAGTTTCTCACGTCTTGACCCCATAGGTCGTGTTGACATTTGTTAAGCACGTCCAATGCCTGCTTCGTGCAAAACATGTTCTGTGATCTTGCTCGATCCCCATGACATCCTTGTGATGTCAGGTATTCTCTCTAGCCCCACTTTTCAGATGGAAAGCTGAGATTCTGAGAGATTCAGACAGAGCCCCTGCTCCTAGCCACCATGTCACAATGTCTCCTAAAGATATGCAGGGAGCTCTGTCAGGTTTTGTTCACCTGTTTTCCAAGAATATCCACTCTTGGTCATAGGTCCAATCTGGAGGTCAGCAGGGCCATGGAGCCAATGAGTCAGGCAGAGTGGCCAGTACTTAGCATGCTCTTAATAATGAAAATTTGTTGAATGAATTACTTAGTCGTTCTGATGGACATATATACACTACCAAACGTAAAATAGATAGCTAGTGGGAAGCAGCCGCATAGCACTGGGAGATCAGCTCGGTGCTTTATGACCACCTAGAGGGGTGGGATAGGGAGGGTGGGAGGGAGGGAGACGCGAGGGGGAAGGGATATGGGAACATATGTGTATGTGTGACTGATTCACCTTGTTATGAAGCAGAAAGTAGCACACCATTGTAAAGCAATTATACTCCAATAAAGATGTAAAAAAAAATGGAGATTAAAAAAAGACTTCTGCAGGGCCGTTATAAGAGTCAATAAGATGGTAGTACAGTAGCTGGTGCAAAGTAGGTACTTGGTAAGTAAAAACTGTCATCATACAAATAATAAAAAAAACCAGATAATCCCAAATATCCTTATATTTAGCTTTGGGAGTGCCTTATCTGACTTAGGCAAAGTAGGCAAAGTTTTACTTTCCTAATTATATTTTGTCTAGGCTAGTGACGCTGAAAGCCAAGTCAGTCCATGGAACACTAGTCCCTTGAGATGGTTAATCATGGTTCTGGCCAAAGAGCCTCATAAATAAATCATGGAGCCCCTTTTCCAAGTAATACTCTTTGAAGTCCAACAAAATTATTTTCTGTAGACCACCTTTGGGGAATGCTGGTGTAGGCAAGTTTTAAAGCTAGTTTGTATCACCTCATTTCTCCTCTGAGGAATGTGATATGCTCAGTCACAAACAGGGGAGGCCCTAGGAAATAGCCCTGATGAAAGTTTGCCATCCGCAACCTATAAAGTAGGTAAGAGAGACAGCCAAGTGTTTATAGCAAAGGATGAAAAAAGAAGAGTATGTTTATAGCACATGGATCAAGGCTAGACCTCCTAATGTTCTAGGGCTGTCTGGTTTTAATTATTTCAATTTATCTATTTGGAATTCACTTTTTCTCTGTTGGGTGCCTGAGTTTCTGGCTTCCATCCATGAGATATGAGCTAAAAGCATTCGAGAATAGCATAAAGGCAAACAATGATCTGCTCCTGAAGAAGGCTGCTTCGGCAGAGTTGCTGCTTTGCCACTTTTTTCCCTCTCTCTTAAGGATCTTCTTGCTGACATGATTCTTTGTTATGTAAAAAAACATCAACAAGGGCTTCCCTGGTGGCGCAGTGGTTGAGAGTCCACCTGCCGATGTAGGGGACACGGGTTCGTGCCCCGGTCCGGGAAGATCCCAAATGCCACGGAGCGGTTGGGCCCGTGAGCCATGGCCACTGAGCCTGCGCATCCGGAGCCTGTGCTCCGCAGCAGGAGAGGCCACAGCAGTGAGAGGCCCGCGTACCGCAAAAAAAAAAAAAAGATTACTGATCACAGGTCACCATAACAAATATAAGAAGAAGAAGAAGTTTGAAATATCATCATGAGAATTACCAAAATGTGACACAGAGACTTGAAATGAGCAAATACTGTTGAAAAAATGGTGCCAAGAGGCTTGCTCAACCCAGGGTTACCACAAACCTTCAATTTGTAAAAAATGCAATATCTGCAAAGCACATAAAGGGAAATACAATAATGCAAGGCGTTCCTATATAGCATAATGGTTGAAAGTTTGGCCTTGTGTGCCAGAATTGTCTGGACTTTAATCCTGGCTTTCCTAGCTGTGGAAACTTTGGACAAGATGCTTAACCTTTTGTGCCTAAGCTGCATCATTTATAAAATAAAGACAATAACATTTACTTCTTTGTGGGGTAACACCTACCTCATAGCATCAATGAGAGGATGAAATGAGTTAATATGTGCACTTCCAATAGTGCCTTACACAAAGAAAGTGCTAGTAACTGTTCACTCCTGCTGTGATTAACTGTCTGCTCTGATTGGGTCAGATGCTGAGAAATAATTCCCACTTAAAATAATGTAAGTGGAAAAAAATGATGTGAATTGTATTCAAAACAAAAAATCAAACAAACAAATAAAAACTTGTATTTTAAGAAACCGTCTGAAGGTTATCTCCAGAATCTGTTCTTCTTAAGAAGGTCTAAAGTTATTAGGTGATGCCCTAAAGTGGTGGAGTAAAGGTTTCCTTGTCTGCTAAGCCACTTGCAGTGTGGGGAAAATAAATAAATAAAGCCTTCTTATTAAGTCTTTTAAGTGTCTCTTCCTAAAATATTTTCAGATGAGTTAATACTAAGTCTTTTAGGCAATAGAAAAAATTAGAGTCTTGGCCCTGTGGTGCCAGATTTGCCTTCACTGCAACTCCTTGGTCTGGACTGTGGAACTCACACATCTGCCTCGTAACAGTATATATAGGTGTTTAGATGAGCACATAGATTAATTTATAAAGTCAGGCCCATCCAGGTATAATATCTCACAAAGGGAAAGTGAAAAACTGAAGTTCCTCTTATAACTTAAATGAACAAGCAAAAACTTTTCTAATCAAAAGACAACGAGCTTTCATTTAAAACAGTAGCTCTTTGTAGTAATTGCCCATTTCTTCACAAGCCAAGAAAAAAGGTCGGGTATTCAATTGCCTGCTTGTGACATGATTGACAATTTTATCGGCTTTATTAAGTACTTGTCTTAAATTTTCATACATATTCTGGAAGGTAATGGTATCCTTGTATCAGTGAGGAGCTATAGCTTTGGTGCATCTGCTTGACTACGTAGACAGGTCTTCTGATACTACCAGCCAGAGCTCCAGCCCATTCCCCATCCATCCCAAATCCTCTCTTCTGGTCTATGCCATGAGGGTCAGTGAGTTGTCCATACCAGTTGGCCAAGATTAGCAGCATAAAATATCTTCATAGACTTCTTTACTCAGCTCATAGGTTGTCATACTGACAACCCTAAAATAACACCAGCATTCAGAATCTCACTGGGTTCACCAATTTGCATTGACTCATTTCACTTCATTGTGCTAACAAAAATGGCTGCTTTATATCAGCTGCCATTTCTGTCATTTATGTTACTGGACAGAGGTACCCTGTCAATCACTATGCTTACTTTGCTCTGATCATTATTTGTTACTTTTTTTTTTTTTTTGGCATCAGGACTGACAATTTGTCAATAAACTTAGCAGTTCCAGGTTTTGTAATTAAATACAATTATATACATTTGGTTTCCACAGATTTCACATTTTAATCCCCTGATACACTGTGTTCTGCTCCTAACGTTAGACTATTTTGATAGCTTTTATATAGTGTTCTGTGTACATTTCAAAATGATGCTTGATGTTGGATAAATTTATGCCAGAATTTAGGAGCATCTCTAAAATATGTGACATGTGATAGCATCGATTCATTTTCATTGCCAGTCCGGTGGCAGTCCATATTGCAAATTATTGCCTCTGTGTATGTGTTTGTGTTTTATTCTGTTTTGTCGTCATTTGCCTGGTTTGCATCTGATACCTTTGCAACACTAACAGGCAGTTCATGAGATTTATTCATGTGGTTATTACACTTGTCCAAAGACAAATACCTTTTAAAATCACAATCCCCAGGAAAGCTCCCATTTCCAAGACAATTTTCACCTCTTTGCAACCACTGATCCACAATGGGTTCAAATGAACTTTTTAAAAAATCAGATCAGAATCTCAACTCCAGCACACAATTATACATTCTTATACAATGCAAACTAAAAGATTGTCAACTTCCAAAAGAGATGTTTTGATTTATTACTGAAAAGAACACATTACAATACATACAGGGATTCAGTGTTTGAGAATCCACTGTAACAAATGGCTCTACTTTTTTCCATAGCACTTATAACTTTCTAACATATTATTTTCTTGTTTATTATAGATTTTTTTTGTGGTCTGTCACTCATCTCTTCCCCCACAGGAATAAAAGCTCCATGAGGTAGGGATTTTTGTCTGTTTAGATTTACAGCTATATCCCCAGCCTGCAAAACACTGTCTGGCACATAGCAGGAGCTTAATCAGTACTTGTAGAATGAGGGCATGAATGAACCAGCAGTGCAAGCATAAGGTGGGTTCCTGAAGGAACCCTGTGACCAGCAGCACAGAGACAGCATCAAGGACCCAGACTCTTTTTACCTCTCAGCTCTGCCATCCTCAGTGAGAGCTTTCTCCTGGGTTGGTTCCTTTGGGGTCACAGAGACAGCTGGAATTATCTTGTTCACAGCTATGAGGAGAGAGAAAGCATTTGATTGGGTCAACTTGGGTCTGTGCCCTTAGTCAGGGCTGGGAGGGTGTTGACATATATATGGAGAATGGCTAAAACTCATCTGGACCCACTCTTTCTCTGACAGCCAAGTTGAAGGGTTAGAGTCAGCATCTCCTGAACATGTAGTGGGCCAGGCAGAGGCTGCTGAACACCTGAAATGAAGAAGCCAGGGTGGAGAATGGGAGATAGATAGGAAACCAATGCTGTCTATTACAGCACTATTGATTTTTACAATATCTAATAGTTCAGAGGGTTAAAAGGAAATAGGAATTTTTGTCTTTTTCCTCCATCCCAAGGTAGCCAGAAGCAACCTTGCAATGGTGTTTTACTGAGCACCTATTAAGGGCAGGGTATCAGTGAGAGACAAAACCCAAGAACTGCCAAGCCTTGAGAACTTGGTGGCTGAGACCCAAGAAACGGGGAGGAAAGATGATGCTGATTTTTTTAAACCTGGTATTGGCGTAAAGAGGTGTCAGAATTGTTTCTAGACAGGGTGAGTCTAAGGTGGGAGCCAAGGGTAGGTATCCAATAAGCCAATCATTCACCATTCAATAAATAATTAGTAAAGACCTACTCTGTGCCAGGCAATGCTCTAGGCACTGGGATGCAGTGATGAGCAAACCTTGACCTTTTACTGGCGAGAGATAGATAATTAACAGAACATTAATAAAATATGAGTATAGCAGACAGTGATATGTGCTATGGAGAAAAATAAAGCAGGGAAGAGGTTGGATGTATTGACTGGGGAGGAGAGGGCTGCAAGTTTCAATAGCATGACTAAGAAAGGCCTCCCTGAAGAGGTAACATGTGGACAAAATTTGGAGATGAGGGAGCAAGCCCACAGATACTGGGGAAGGGGCTCAGTTTAAAAAATGTTAAATGTCAGATACTTGCAGAACATCTAAGAGCTTATTCCTATAATGAAGTAGAAATTATAATACATATATAAAATAGACTTGGGACTTCCCTGGTGGCGCAGTGGTTAAGAATCCGCCTGCCAGTGCAGGAGACATGGGTTCAAGCTCTGGTCTGGGAAGATCCCACATGCCGCGGAGCAACTAAGCCCATGCGCCACAACTACTGAAGCCCACACGCCACAACTACTGAAGCCCACACGCCTAGAGCCCGTGCCCTACAGCAAGAGAAGCCACCGCGATGAGAAGCCCACACACCATGACGAAGAGTAGCCCCTGCTCACCACAACTAGAGAAAGCCTGCACACAGCAACAAAGACTCAACGCAGCCAAAAATAAATTTAATTCATTAATTAATTAAAAAAATAAAATAGACTCACATTCAATCCAGAGTAGGAAACAGTGGATTACCCTTCTAAAACCTGGATCCAACCAGAGGAGCTGACCCCTGAAGGGCGGGAGAAAGAAAAAAAAAAAAAACTAACAAGGATTGGAGAATTCTTGAACAAAATCTTCCCTCATTACTCCATTAAATTTGAGTTTTGAAATAAACTTCTGTAAGAGAGTGTTACTATGTTCTACAAATTTGGGGCCCTGAAAGTACACTTTTCCTACCAGCCCAGTTTTGGTGGGGGAGAGGAGACGGTGAAGATATAAAATGAAAAATATTGGGACTTCCCCAGTGGTCCAGTGGTTAAGACTCCGCACTTCCAATGCAAGGGGCCCGGGCTCCATCCCTGGTCAGGGAACTAGATCTCACATACCACAACTAAAAGATCCTGCATGCCCCAACAAAGATCCGCATGCCGTAACTAAGACCTGGCGCCGTCAAATAAATAAATAAGTAAATGTTAAAAAAAAAAAAAAAAAAAAAGGAGTGAAAAAATTTTTGGAAAGCACTGCCACCCAAGATACTGCTTCATTAGTATCAGTCTTGTTTTACTGTTTTCAAACTTTATAGGGACTTGATCTTTGATTTCTAAAACTCAGTGCAATATTGGCATCCTAATAACGTTTATTAATCAGGGCTCAACATATCTATAGCATTTCATTTCTTAACGAAAAAGTGTACAAGAAAATGCACACATTGAGCATGGCCGTGTCTTGGTCTACTCTGCTGCTTCTTGAAAACCACCCCCGCCCCCCATCTACCCAGGAAAGAGGAGCCCCTGCCCCCTTCACCCCCCTGGAGTTTGCAGGGGTCAAAGCTATTCAGTCCACGCCTTCTCCCTAGATGCCAGCACTCCCTGCCCAGATGGCCCCAAACCAACTCCAGGGCCCGTGCAGGGCCTCTTCTCTGGGCCGGTCCTCTGGAAGCCCTTGGTGGAGCTCAGGCCCCAGGCAGGCTGAGCAGCGCTGTTTGCGGGGGTGTGCATACAGCTGGGGCTGGGCCCCGGGCCCTGGGCGTCTGTCTGCATCCGGAGAGCCTCTCTGGGTGTGCTGCGGAGCAGGTGGTGGGGGCCAGGTGTGAGGAGGGAGCCCCGCTCACACCCCACGTTCCAGGGCAGAACTCCAAGAAGTCTGAGAGTTCTGAATTTGATCCTGACCTCCCAGGGCATTAGGCAGTCGTTTGTCAAGGTAGGTAGACAAACCCTATTCTATTTAACATGTTGTGGGTTTAATCATTTGTAAAGCCTTGACATGCAGAACAAGGGCCTCTACTTGTACTCTTGCCCTGGACCCTGCAAACGTTCGAGGCCCACCTGACGCTAAGAGAGGAAAGTCACTTTTGCGATACCAGTGAGTAGACACCTTAGAGAGAAGAGATAAAAAGGAGGAGGTACAAACACAGTTTGTGTAATGGCAGCGCTTCCGCAGCCCATCAGAAGCATCGGGAGGAATTTTTGCGAGGCGACACCATCAACTAGGAAATACCGTTTCCGGCACTTCCTCCACTGCAGCCTTTCTCTCCTATGTTCTCAGTGGTGTCCGATGTAAAACGGGCTGGCCTCACATCAGATTCCAAGAAGTTCAAGGAAGTACAAGCCTTCTTGACTTAAGAAAATAATCTGACAAAATGGTTCTTTATTAGAAGATATTAAAATGTTTATAAACATATTCTTTGAATGAAAATTATATTTCATTGATATATAGTGTGGGTGTTTGGTTACAACAGTGAGTGAAATCTGTTCCAAAAAATCTGGAAGCTTTTTGTTTTGTACTTCCGCGAAAGAGCTTCTGGGACCGTGTTCCAGGTTCTGTGTTGACATGGGTTTAAACCGTCATCTGTAAGCTCAACCGGCTTTCAAAGCTTTACCTCCAGCCCTGGCCTCTCTCCTGAGGGGAGCTCCATGTACCCACCCGCCCAGTCAACTTCTCCATCTCCCTCCCCACACTCAACATGGAGAGGCCCGTGTTCATTTCCCGTGGCTGACATAACAAATTACCGCATACCTGGTGGCTTAGAACAGCAGAAATTTTGTCTCTCACAGCTGTGGAGGCCAGAAATCTGAAGTCAGTGTGTCAGCAAGGCCACGCTCCCTCTGAAGGCTCTAGGGGAGAATCCTTCCTCGCCTCTTCCAGCTTCTGGTAGCCCCAGGTGTTCCTTGGCTTGTGGCTACAATGAATCCAATCTGGGTATCCATCTTCACTGAGCCTTCTTCCCTCCCTTCAGTGTCTCTGCATCTCAAATCTCTTTCTGCCTTTCTCCTAGAATGCCTGTCATAGGACTTAGTGCCCGCCCTAAATCCAGGATGGTCTCTTCTCAAGATCCTTGACTTAATTACATCTACAAAGACTCTTCTTCCAAATAAGATCACCTTCACAGTTCCAGGGATTAGAACTTGGACATAAAATTCGTCCAAGTGGACAAACCACTGATCAGCTCACTACAGCGTTTCATCAAAACCAGTTCCTGGGACTTCCCTGGCGGTCCAGTGGTTAAGAACCTGCCTTCCAATACAGGGGACGCGGGTTCAATCCCTGGTTGGGGAACTAAGATCCCACATGTTGCGGGGCAACTACTGAGCCCACATGCTCTGGTGCCCACACGCCACAAATAGAGAGAAGCCCGCATGCCGCAAAAAAGAGCCCATGTGCAGCAGCTAAGACCCGACACAGCCAAATTAATTAATTAATTAATTTAAAAACAAAAAACCCCAGTTCCTTCTGCCGTCTCTGTCTGGGGGAGGGGTGGTACCCACGTTCCCAAAGTGGACATGGGAAGTCATCCCTGACCCATTCCCTCCTTTTCCCTCCCATCCAGACCGTCACCAAGGGCTGTCAATCAACTCCTCATAGCTCTGGAATCCATCCCCTTTGGTTTCCACTGGTTTCCACTGCCACCCTCGCTGGCCTTCTCTCTGTGTTTCAAACTCCCACCTCAGGGACTTTGCTTGAACTCTTGCCTCTCTGGAAGGCTCTGTCCCTCAAGCTTCACAGACAGGTTGGCTCTTTTCACAGAGCATTGAGCTCAAGTATCATCACTTCTGAGAGGGCTTCCCCTCCTGATCTGCCTCAAATAGGCTCCCAGTGACTCCGTCACATCTCACGGCTTTATTCTTCCCAAACTCCTTTGAACCATATTTGTAGATTTGTTCCTTTCTGTCTCCCTCACCACACACACACACACACACACACACACACACACACACACACACACACACACACACACACACACACACACCCCCTACTTGAGGCCAGAGAGCCTTGTCTATGTGTTCAGGTCTGTATCCCTAGTCTTGAGACTAGTGCCTGACATGGAGTGTTTAATAAAAAGCTACTGAATAATAAAAAGCTACTGGATAAATGATTGATTGATACTTCAGTGCTTGCCTTTATCTCCTTTGTCTGTTCAAACAACCACGTGACCTTTTAACTGTCTCAGGTCAAATCTGATCACACTTCTCCTGGGCTTAAAGATCATTCACCATTTCCCACAGGATTGTTCTGGGTCCTTGGCTTAGCATTCAAGGCCCCCAGTGAGCTTGCCAGTGTACCCCAAACACTTCCTTAGACTTGCCCTCCAGTCACACTTAAGGACCGTTTCATGGCTCTGGTGCTGTGTCTTTGCACCCGATGTCCCCTCTCTGGTGTCATCCTCTTCTTTCAGCTTGGGGTCTGACTCTGATTCTTCACTCAAAACCCAGCTCCTGTGTCACCGACTCCACAAAGGCTTTTCTGACTTTTCCCCTCTGCCATCCTGGTACCATGTTTTTACTGTTGCATTTTCATACGATTGTCTCACTTGTTTTCTTTGCTGCTCCTCTGTTTGGTCTGACTTCCTGAGGATAACGGCCAGTGCTCATGTCCAGCACTAGCACTGTGACTGCTCTGGACCAGCATCCCTTTCTACTTCCTCCGACCCTGCAGCCCTCCTGCTGCCGTCTCAGCTCTGGGACCTCAGGCTGCATGCTCCTGGGAGCTTCATCAGGCTGCTGTTTGCCTCCTGGCATTGCCCTTGGGGCACCTTGTTTTCTAGAACTGCTTGTCTGGCTTCTAACTCACCCAGATGGCCTTATTCCCCTGCATTTACGTGGGCTCAGGTTCCATGGATTCCAGGTCCTTGCCAGCTCCCCTTGACCTGCTGCCAGTGACTAGTCTTCACTTAGTTGGAGCAATAGATGCTGAACCAGGGTTACAGGGTGTCCCAAAGCCAGGAAGATGAGTTTCAAAGAATGCAGAGAAGTGCAGCAAAGTAAGTTCCAAGAAGTGTCAATTAGGAATCATGACTTCACTAGTGATCTCCGGAGGAAAGATATTCAGAGTCGTGATGAGAGAGGCCAGATCACAGGTGGCCAGCAGGAGACCGGGTGTGAGCAGAGGGGTGGGTGCTCTTCAGCTGTGCGAGAGTAGAAGGAGAGAGAGGGGTGGTGTCTGAATCCGTTCAGGCTGCTCTAACAAAACACCACAGACTGGGTGGCTTATAGACAACAGAAATTTATTTCTTAGCGTTCTGGAGGTTGGAAGGCCGAGATCAGGGTGCCAGTATCATCTGGTTCTGATGAGAACTCTCTTCTGGGTTGTCGACTGCTGACTTCTCATTGTGTCCTCGCGTGGCAGAGAGCAGAGAGAGGAGGCAAGTGCTCCTATGACTCTTACAAGGTCACTAATCCCATTCAGGAGGGCGCTACCCTCATGACCTCATCTAATGCTAATTAGCTCTCAAAGACACACCTCCTAATGCCATCACATCTGGGGACAGTGAATCTTGGGGGGACAACATTCAGTCCACAACAGATGGAATGGCTGCTTAAGGGTAGCAAGGTTGAGACAATTTTGTGGTTGATGTTAGACTAGAGTGCCTCGAGCACCATAGAAGACTCTACTCATGTTCTCAAGGATCCCCTTACCATTTCTGGCATGCCCTCTGCCAGTACCTGTGTCACTGTTAAAGGTGAGGGTTTCTCAACCGCAGCTCTATTGACATTTTGGGCCAGAAAATTCTTTGTTAGGCTTGGGGTGGGGGGCTGGAGAGGAGGGTATCTGTTCTGTGTATTGTGATGTTTGGCAGTATCCCTGGTTTCTATCCACTGGATGCTATTAGCACCTCCACAACCAGTGTGACAATCAAAAATGTCTCCAGACATTGCCAAGTGTCCCCTGGGGGAACAATATCACCCCCAGTTGAGAACCACTGGTTTAAAGGTGTGGGAACCCACTTTGGCAAACACACGGCTGAGGGGGAGTGTCTGGGAAATAACAACCCCTCATCCTGTGTAGCCCTTGACCGATGCCTGACATACGGGGTATGAATGCCCCAGCTCCCTCACCCCTTCGCAGGAATACTTCGGAGGCACGTGTTCTGTAACGTTTTCCAGTTTGCCCTGCGGGATTCAGCTCCAGTGCTCACTGTGGTACTTGGCTTGCCATTGCTTTTGGTGACTTTCTTTTGCCGTATCACTCCTTCCCCACCCCACCCCCTTCACCTACCCAGTCCCTCCCACCTCAGGGTCTGCTTCTAGGGTGATCCACACTAAGACAAGAATGACTGAAAGTGGAGAAGTGATATCAGGAAAGAGAAAGAGATGAATAAGGAGACAAATAGAGCAAGGGAATGTACTGCATCGAGAATATAAGGAAAGAATAAGGAAAGAATGATTCTCTGAGTTCTATGGAAAGGAAGAGAAAATATGAAGGAGAGAGAGTTTGTGTCAGGGAGGAAGCTGTATCAGGGAGCAGTTTCTGTATGGCTTCAAATTCTCCAGTAAAACAAAAGATCAGGTCAGCCGCTAATGGTGAGGAAAAGGAGTGTAGCACTTTCCACTCTGTTTCAAAAAAAGTTACTGTTCTTGGGACTTCCCTGGTGGCACAGTGGATAAGAATCTGCCGGCCAATGCAGGGGACACGGATTCAGTCCCTGGTCCAGGAAGATCCCACATGCCGCGGAGCAACTAAGCCCGTGCGCCACAACTACTGAGCCCACATGCCACAACTACTGAAGCCTGCACACCTAGAGCCCATGCTCCCCAATAAGAGAAGCCACTGCAAGGAGAAGGCCATGCACCACAACGAAGAGTAGCCCCCGCTCGCCACAACTAGAGAAAGCCCACGCAGCAATGAAGACCCAATGCAGCCAAAAATAAGTAAAATTAAATCTTTAAAAAAAAAAAAGGAAGAAGAAGAAAACGTTACTGTTCTTCACGATGTAATAGGGCATGGTTAACTAAAAGGTTCCAAGCTCAAGTACTCTGGGGAAATTTGCATACTATTTGGTGCTTCATAATGTTTATCAGTGATTAAAAGTTCTGGTAAACTGTTTTTTTAAATTGATTAATTAATTTATTTGACTGCATCGGGTCTTAGTTGCGGCATGCAGGATCTTTCATTGCGGCACGTGGGCTCTTCACTGAGGCACGCAGGCTCTCTAGTTGTGGCACGCAGGCTCTCTAGTTGTGGCACGCGGGCTTAGTTGCCCCATGGTGTGTGGCATCTTAGTTCCCCAATCAGGGATCAAACCCACGTCTCCTGCATTGGAAAGCAGATTCTTAATCATTGGGCCACCAGGGCAGTCCCCTGATAAACTGTTCAACATGAGACCAGTTTAACACTTTTTGGAAATTTCAGCTTTACTGCAGTACAATAGACATATAAAATTGTAAGATGTTTGAAGTGTACATCGTGGTGATTTGATATAACTTTTTGTTCAACCTAGCATTTCCCAAATTTATGGGGGAACACTTTCCTTCCTTAACTTCTTCCAAAACAAAACACATGTAATCTCTGGGACACATTCTGGGAACCACTGTGTGAGGGCCCCAAGAGGAGGCTATTTGTGAGCCAGCCTAAAGGAGGTGGGGGTCAGCTAAGGACAGATGAGTTTGTTCATGTGCAGAATTAACACAATTTCCTGTTTTTGTTTTATCTATCGATATTAATGGACCTAGAGCAAAGAGCCCCTAGAAATGCAGCCAGCTTCCAAGAGGGTGAAGGTGACAGGGACAAGGGAGTTGGGTGTTAGTGACACAGTGTTGAAATTGCTGGCCTGGGCAGCTGAGACCTGACCCGGCTTCTCTTTTCACTCACCATCTTCTCCAGAGGACGGTGCCAAGGCCTCTGGGGACAGGGGGAAGGGGTGGACGATTCTGTGTGAGGCGTCACAAAGGAAGGGACCACAAAGTTGAGTCTTAAAGAATAAACAGGTAGGTAGTTTGCTAGGTAGGTAAGAAGGGAAAGGACATTCCAGGCAAATGGCATAAAGGTGCAAAGGTGTGGAGGGGTAAAAGAAGGTGGCAGCTTCTAGAGCTGTTGAGAAATTCAGTGGCAAGAGCCACGGAAATATGGAGAGAACAGAGAAAGGTGGGCAGGGTGTCACAGGGCACAAACTATAGAGGGGGCTTTCAAATGCGGCAGGGAAAAAAGAGCATGGATAAAAGTTTTGTGCATTCATCATTTTTGATGTTTCCAAAGAGTTTATCATTACTTTCTAGATAATCTTCCTTTCTTGATTTGTATTTCCTCTTTAACTCAAGTTGTTTAGGATAAATTTTAAAAACATATTTCCAGGTGGTAGTGACTTTTTATCTTCTGTTGGTTACTAAATTCTAGTCTTACTGTATTACAATCAGAAGATTGTACTCTGCTTTTTGAAATCTATTAAGGTTTTCTTTATTTCCTAAAATATGGTCAATTTTGGTGAATTTTCCTCAGGCTCTTCTATTATCTATCTTTAGAGGAAAAAACTCCATATAAATTAGTTCTACCTTATTATTTATGTTATTTCGTTCTTTTACATGCTGTGTGTGCGTGTGTGTGTGTGTGTGTGTGTGTGTGTGTGCATCCACATCTACTTATTCTCTTATGGACCAAGAGTCCTGAATTACATTCTATCTCCAATGACTTTCTATTTCTCTTTGAAGTTCCTGTAAAGAAGTTCTTAATCTTGGGAATACTGTGATCACATTAGTAATTTAGAAAAGGAAACTTGGGGGCTTCCCTGGCGGTGCAGTGGTTGAGAGTCCGCCTGCCGATGCAGGGGACATGGGTTCGTGCCCTGGTCCGGGAAGACCCCACATGCCGCGGAGCAGCTGGGCCCGTGAGCCATGGCCGCTGAGCCTGCGCGTCCGGAGCCTGTGCTCCGCAACGGGAGAGGCCACAACAGTGAGAGGCCCGCGTACCGCAAAAAAAAAGGAAAGGAAACTTGGGCAGCAATGTGGAGGAGGGTTTTGGGTGGAGATTGGAGGTGGCAGACTAGGAGTCTAGGCAGAGGTCATGGAGAAAGAAAAGGAGGTGACATACTGGCACAGAGAATCACCTGGACATGCGGGCATGCAGGAGGTGGAAAAGCCCGGAGGACCCAGGAGGCTCCAGCTGCTGCTTGATGATGATGCTAGTATCCAGGCTTGAAGGTGGGATAGGGTGAGTAGGGTGTCCTCACAAAGTATTGTAACAAGCTGTTGCTCATTTGACTTATCTCTATCTTCCCAGTAAGGGCAGGCCAGTGTCTGCTTGCTGTCTATTGTCTCCTCTGAGCCTGGCACAAGTGGCTCCTGGCACACAATGCAGGTTGCAAGATGGAATTTAATAAATGAATGAAACATTGTCACTGAGGTGGGTGTGAGGCCACCAGGGGAGGTGTCCAGCGGGTGGCAGGGCATGCAGGTCAGAGAGGGGTCATGGCAGCAAGTCCTGGGTGAGAGAGCATGCTCGCTGAAACAGGGGCTGGTGCAGGGTGGTGACAAAAGAAAGGGGTCAGGGTGGAATTGTGGTGGGATCAGGGGGCTGCCCTTTCTGCAAGGGACTCAAGTCTGCCTGAGGCCACGGCGCCCATGCACCGGGAATTAAGAGATCTGGGAATCTCTCCTTCTGTCAGAGGATTTTAGTTGTCTGTCCTTTCAAAGATTCGACCCACCTCTGTTTGTTGTCTGTTCTATCCACGTCACTTCATTGACTATTTCCCCACTTCTTCACCAACTCTTCTCCAGGTTATTTTTTTCTCTCCCTGTATTCTCCTGTCTCCTCTTGGATTCTTCATCCTCCAGTTCAGAAGACAGAGGGCCTGGGCTGTCCGCTGGCCCCTCACTGATCACCTGCAGGGTTTCAAGGCACTGCTCACCTCTCTGTGTCTCCAATCCGTCATCTGCAGTGTGTAATAAGACCTACCTTCCCCTGTCATACTACCTTTACACAGGCCTCTCTTTCTATAGAAATAAACTACTGTTTAATAGCAGTAAAGACTTTCGCCATCTTAAGCCAAAATTCTGCGGCGATTCATAGGACACTGCTCCTAAATGCTGTCAACTCTTCAGAATTCTTTGGGTGGCTGGGTGGGCTCTTCTAGGACAAAGCAGGCGTGGCCTCAGAAGGACGCCTCTAGCGCTAGGAGCACGCACTAACCCCCTCTGCCTTCCCAGCACTCCACCTGGAATGCCAAGGAGCTTGACAAACATTTGCTGAATAAATGAAAGGCGCTGTTCTCTATCGCATTAATATTCATTAAATGATAAAGTGTAAGAGATGAAGAGAATTCTTACAGACATAGTCTTTCCATGGGTTGGGAGGGAAGGGAGCATCCTCAATGAGAGGCTCAGCACCCAGAAGGCTACGCGGCCTGGGGTCTGGAGGGGGCAGCTGGAAAGGGCGCTCCTCTCTGGTCAAGGAGGGGAGCCCAGACTCCAGGAATGGGCCTATGGGTTTCCAGGAGGGACCCTCAGGAGAACCCTCCCTAGGAAGAGACTTCCAGTAACCACACCGATGGGATTAAGGAACCTCTCCCCTTGAGGTACCTGGACGCAGCTGGGCTTGACTGTAACTGGCGAAAAGTAACCTACAAACTTGGGAGTTGTGGCGTGTTATGAAAATCTTTTAAAATGAAGAAGGAGCTGCCTTCATGGCTGTTGAGAGCATTTACGGATCAGTTGGGGGAGAAGGAAAGAACAGATTTTTGGGGTGAGGACACCCAAGCCCTGGGAAAGTGCTCTAGGGAGCAGAGCTTCCTCACTGTGGTCTGGGCTCCCCTGTGGGCATCAGTTTGCTGTGAGCCTCCTGACTCATGTGTAGAAATCATGCATGTGTAGCTATGTGCATTTGGGGTGGGGGGCTGAAGAGTCTATGGCCAAGGAAAGACCCAGGCGTCACAGACCACGCTCTGCCACAGCCGAACGAGTCTGCGAGATGATGCTGTCCCCGTCATCAGTTCCGCGCCCAGAAACCCACCTTCTTGGGACAATTTTCCCCACCATTTCTTAAATCTCCCACTTTATTTCTTCAAGGCTCTTTCCTGGGAATTTCCTGGCGGTCCAGTAGTTAGGACTCTGCACTTCCACTGCAGAGGGGGCTCGGGTTTGATCCCTGGTCGGAGAACTAAGATCCCAAATGCCATGCGGTGCAGCCTGAGAAAAAGGCTCTTTCTCATTTTTCTGGACTCTAGTACTTTCTGGCTCCCCAGGGACCTCGATCCATCAGCAATCTTCTTGATTGCCCGTCAGTTTCTCTATCCATTGGCTTCCTCCCTGTTGGGCCTGACATGCTCAAATCCCTTCCCCATGGAGTGTGGCTGGGAGGGGGATTCCTTCTCTTCCGTTCCCTATAGCTGTCTCTTTCTTCCCTTCCCAGACAAGCTCTGGAAAGACTTGTGAACATTTGTTATCTCTACTTGTCTCTTATTCAGATTTCAGCCTGATCCTGTTTTCCATCTTTTTCCTCAGAAACCTCTCTCCAAGGTCATCAGTTTGCCAAATCCAATTCCAACGGAACCCACTTTCCAAACTTACCTTACTTGTCCTCTTTGCAGTATTTCACATCTACATTTCCTCCTCCTTGACGTTCTAAGGAGGGTGAATATATAATTCATCTTCCAAACTGGGCCACTGTTCAAAGTGAAAAAGGGCGCTCATTAATTATTATGCCAGGCTGTCCTAAACCGAGACTCCCCCAGGCAAACTCAGACTTATGGTCTTCCTTCCTCCAAAACCTCCCTCTCCCTTCTCTGGATGCTCATCCTCAAGCTCCTTTAGGGGATCCTTTTCCTCCATCCTCTCCTTAAATGTGCCCCGGACACTCCTCCGTTCTCATGCTACCATCTCCCTGTATGATGTTATCCGCCCGTGGCTCAATCCCTATCTGTCTACAATATCTTGATTTCTATACTCCACATACAAACCCAACTGCTGAATAGAAGTCTCTACCTGGTTGTCCTAGAGGCAACTCCACATCTATATCTAAAACCATACTCATTATCTTTAAGCCCAAACATGCTCCCTTCCTGTGGATGAATGGTAGAGGGAGGAATATGAAGGAAGCGGTGATTAAGAACATAGCTTCTGCAATCCAAGTGTCCATTGACAGATGAATGGATAGAGAAGATGGAGTATATATACACAGTGGAATATTACTCAACCATAAAGAAGAATGAAATAATGCCATTTGCAGTAACATGGATGGAACCAGAGATTATCATACTAAGTGAAGTCAGAGAAAGACAAATATCATATGATATCACTTATTTGTGGAATCTAAAAAAGGATACAAATGAACTTATTTATAAAACAGAAACAGACTCACAGACATAGAAAACAATCCTATGGTTACCAAAGGGGAAGGGGAGGGAGGGATAAATTAGTTTGGGATTAGCAGATACATACTACCATATATAAAACAGATAAACAACAAGAACCTACTATATAGCACAAGGAACTGTATTCAATAACTTATAATAACCTATAAAGGAAAAGAATCTGAAAAAGTATATATATATTTATGCATATGTATAAATGAATCACTTTGCTGTATACCTGAAACTAACACAACATTGTAAATCAACTATACTTCAATAAAAAAAAAGAACATAGCTTCTGGAGTTATGACCACCTGGGTCCAAAGCCACATCCTAACCTTGCATATTACGGTATTTATTTAACCTCTCCAAGCCTCAGTTTCTTCACCTGTAAAATAGAGACAAAATCGCCAACGTCATGGGTTGAGACAAATAATGACAATGAGACAATAATGACAATGACAGATATTAAGAGGGCACCATATGAGCCAGGCACTTCTATGTGGCTCACAGGTATCACTTCATTTCATCCTCATGACAGCTCAGTGAGGCAAGTGCCATTATTATGCCTATTTTACGGATGAGGAACCAGGGGCCCGGAAAGTTTAAGTGACTTTCTCTGTGTCAGTGGCTGAATTGGAGTTCAAATTCAGGCAAGTCTGGTTCTAGAGACATTTTCTCAATCACCTCGGTGTTCTGTGTGTACCAAGTGCTTGGAACAGTATCCAACAAGCAATAAGTGTTTGGAAAATTATTTCCACCCTCCATCCAGTCCAGCAAGCTGTCTACTCAGGAGGAGGACTGTTTTCCTCATCCATCCTCACTCTACATCTGCAAGTCCGGTCAACTATACCTTAAAATGCTATGTGTTTTCCCAGACTTTACTTATTTGTAATTCTTTTTTTAAATTTATTTTATTGAAGTATAGTTGGTTTACAATGTTTTGTTACTTTCCGCTGTATAGCAAAGTGATTCAGATATATATATATATATATTCTTTTTCTTATTTAATTATTATTCTATATTCTTAGTTCATTGTTCAAGACGTCTTGATATTTGAGAAGTCAACTACCAGAGTACCAGGTATGAATGGAAAGGCCCAGATGTCTGCATAGTTTGAGGTTTTCCTTCCAAACCTCCATTCTGTTTGCTTTCTTAGAACCTTGCTGCATTGCTACGAAAACAAGCCTGGGCCTGCCTGCTGGAGGATGAGAGATGCTATGGAGCAGAGATGAGCCATCCCAGCTGAGGCCACCCTGACCAACCAGTGCCCAGCCAAACCAGGAGCTGACCACAGACCCAAGACCAGAGGAGCTGCCTAGCTGAGCCCAGACCAAACTGCTGACCTGAAGAAAGGTAAGCTAAATAAATGGCTTTTGTTTTTGACCACTAAATTTTGGAATAGTCTGTTATGCAGGAAAAGCTAACTGGTATACTTAGATACTGTATTAGTTGGCACAGGCTGCCATAACAAGATGCTGCAGGGGCTTCCCTGGTGGCACAGTGGTTGAGGGTCCGCCTGCCGATGCAGGGGACGCGGGTTCATGACCCGGTCTGGGAGGATCCCACATGCCGCGGAGTGGCTGGGCCTGTGGAGCCATGGCCACTGAGCCCGCGCGTCCGGAGCCTGTGCTCTGCAACGGGAGAGGCCACAACAGTGAGAGGCCCGTGTACCACAAAAAAAAAAAAAAAAAAAAAAGATGCTGCAGACCAGGTGACTTGAATAACAGAAATTAATTTTCTCATAGTTCTAGAGGCTAGAGGTCCAACATCAAGGTGCCAGCAGAGTTAGTTTCTGGGGAGACCTCTCTTTCTGGCTTACAGATGGCCCTTTCTCGCTGTGTCCTCACGTGACCTTTTCTCTGTGTGAGCCTAGAGAGAGAGATCTCTGGCGTCTCTTCCTCTTTGTATAAGGATATCAGTCCTATCAGATTAGGGCCCCGAACTTATAACCTCATTTGATCTTAATTACCTCCGTAGTGTCCCTGTCTCCATATACGATAGCATTGGGGGTTAGGGCTTCAACATATGAATTTGGGGGCACACAATTCAGCTCATAGCAGGTATCAACCATCAAGTGGAAGTAGAAGCCATGAGAGCTGCTAAGATCACCTGACAGGAATGTGAGGGCAGAGGAGATCCATGAACCAAGGACAGACTCAGGGTCCCCACAGCCTTCCTGGGGCCAGTGGCGGATGAGAAGCCCGGAGACAGAGAGGGGAAGGCAGAGGAAGTACAAGGAGAACCAAGGGACTGATAAGGAAGCACAGAAGCCAAGCCATCCACAGTTTCACAAAGCAGGATGTGATTAACAAAGTCAAGGGCAGGAGGCAGAGGTCAGGGACTGAGACATGCCCACTGGTCTTAGCCAGGTCCTTGGTGACCCCGACAAATGTCAGAACTATGGTAGAGCCAGAAGCCACATCCCTGAGGAACAGAAGGGAGATAAGGAAAGGAACAAGCTGATAAAGGATGCTTCTGAGAAGTTTGGATGAGAAGGGACAAGAGAAATCAAGAACATAGAATCAAGAAGAGATTTTTTTAGGACAGGAGAAACAGGAGTCTCTTTATAGGCTGAGAGGAATGAGCTAGAAACAGGGAGAGGTTCATAATGATGGAACAAAGTTTGGAGGAGGCAGAGAGGGCAATGACAATAACTAGCCTTTGTTAGCATTTGCCTGTGCCAAGCTCTCTGTGTGGCCTATCTCGTTTAATCCTTCATTAACTCTGTGAGGTAAAGGCAAGCGAGTGTCATCCCATTTCACTGATGAGGAACTGAGGCACTGAGGAGATTAAGAAATCTGCTCAAGATCACATAGCCAGTAAGGGATGTATATGGGATTGGAACCCTGGCAGCCTGACTCCATAGGCTGGGGGATTTGACCTAGATTTTGGCCTGCTTCTAAAATTAACAGGAAAGCAGTGGGGTGGCAGTAGCAGAATTGGTAGGGAGCGAGAATTTGATGGAAATCATGTGATCCCAGTGGCTTCAATTTTTTTTCCAGTAGTAGGAGACAAGAGGCTAAGCATTAGACTTGGGGTCGGAAGGGAGCATGGAGAGAGTGACGAAGACCCAGAATAGTAAGTGGTTTAGACCCAGGACTGCTACATGTGCTGGCAGGTGGCACCGAGATGGGAGTCTGAGTCCATAGCAGTGCCAGTGCTGTGGTGGGGGCCTTTTCCCAGCAGTGTTCAGGAGCCAGGAGCAGGCAGCTGGGGCACCCTGGCACCTGCTCTGGGCTGGGAGGCTTGCCAAGGGGTGTGTCACCAAAGGACGGGAAAAAGGGCAGTGGGTGCTGGCGAGCATCCGTCCTTCCTGACCTCGCTGTATTTGAAGGTATGGATGGTCTGAGCCCCATCCCACAGCAGTTACACCTGAATCTCTGAGCAGGGGTCTGGCCTGCTGTGTGTTCATGGTCCCCAGTGAGGATCTGATTCCAGTCTAGCCTGGAGTTCAAGCGAGTCCGAGAAGGTAGGAAGCAAGAGGGGCTGATAGGGTATAAAAAGTAGAGGGAGGGAGCGAGGGGTTTCGGGGCAGGGTGCCAAGGAAGGTGAAAACGGAGGTGTGAGTGCTGACAGGGGTGGAAGGATGCCTCAGGGTCTGCACTGTACTGCTGGGAGGGCTTGAGGGGCTGGGGGAGGATGAATGGTGGGAGGTTTTCACACCCTCATCCACGCCCATATTCCTGCTGGCCAAAACTGAACGGAAGTGTCTCAGAACTTTCCCTTTGTCCTTAGAATAGAGACCTCTGAGGGGCTAAAATAGGGGAGGCCTCAGAAGCTGCCTAAATGGAATTTTCTCTCCATGTGACCCCAGCACAGCCAAGAAGACCCACACAGGGGTGCCATCAGGAGTGGGTCATCTGTTGGATGTGAAGTATCTTCCACGGCTGAGGGACTCTTCAGGGAAAGGGCTAGGATGACCAGAAATGGGGGAAATGTGTGTTAATTTTATCCAGCCCGTGTTTATTGAGCTCCTAATATGTGCCAGGCGCTATCTGAACAAGACAGGTAATGTGATCTTGTGTGGCATCTCCCACAGCACATTCTCCAGGATGGTAACAGTGTCGCGTTTGTAAAAAGCGGTGGGGTTCCCAGGTGCAAGTAAGTTTGGGAAACACTGGGTTAGAGAGAGTTAAACAGATTTAACTCACTGCAGGACTTCTCAGAGCCTTTAATCTGTCAATATGCTCCAAGACATTCCACAAAGTGGAGCTGAATCTAGAGTACTTCCCTGGCATGCTTAACCACAGGTTTCTCTCATTCCTGGCAGATCTACGGGAACAAATGATCCACGGAATATGCTTTGAGAAGTGTAACGTGGTAGCAAAGTTCAGCTTTGAAGTCACAAGACCTGGCTTGCTCCGCCATGTGGCCTTAGGCAAGTTGCTTAAGTCCATTTTCGTTGCGTCCATTTTCCCATCTGCAAACAAGAGCTCAATCATAACATCTCCCTTGTGCAGTTGTCAGGGTTAACTAATGCCTGTGAAGCCTTGAGTGCTGTGCCTGGCACCCAGAAGCCACTCACTGAAGGACACCAGCCTGGTTTGAGAGATCCTTATGTCTGCTCTAAAATTCTATAACTCGGGCTTCCCTGGTGGCGCAGTGGTTGAGAGTCCGCCTGCCAATGCAGGGGACTCGGGTTCAGGCCCCGGTCCGGGAAGATCCCACCTGCCGCGGAGCGGCTGGGCCCGTGAGCCATGGCCGCTGAGCCTGCGCGTCCGGAGCCTGTGCTCCGCAATGGGAGAGGCCACATCGGTGAGAGGCCCGCGTACAGCAAAAATAAATAAAATAAAATAAAATTCTATAACTCGTTGGCCTAAAAATCCCTAACGGGGGGCCAGGGGTCAGAGCTTCCTTGGACACAAGACTCAAATGCCTGTCGAAGCCTGTGACTGGACCAGGAAAAGGGCAGTCATGGGGGATGGGGGGAGGGGGGAGGGAAGGAGTGGAGGACAGGGGAGGGGAGGTACTTCTGCTTCCATTCCCATCAGCAAGAGGAGGCACTAGGAATCTGCGGTTGGCTTCCTGGAGAGGGTGGCGACAGGGAGGGGAATGGCCCACCAGCCACCTCTGCCCCTCAAGGCCCCAGGATTGCGAGATGGTCCGAGTAGGCCAGGCAGGTGTGGAGCAGCTGCAGGATTTGGCCTGGGGCCCAACCTTGTCCTTCCCGGAGGTGGCCGCTGGCAGGAAGAGGTTACCAGAAAAGCTCAGCAGCCGCCGTCTCAGGCTGACGTCAGCGCCTTGGGAGGACTTCGGGTTTGGGGGATTTTTAGCCCCAAGGGTGTCTGGGAAAAGGATGCTTCCTCTCCCAAGGGCTCTGTACCATTTCTTTAGGGCCTGAGAGAAGTGGGAAAAGGTGGTGGTGCCTAGGAGGAAGGGAGTTTGAACTGGGAGACAGTGACTAAGAACCAGGTCCCCACCCTGGGACCAGGGGCACCGCTCTGGCACTGCACTCTCCCATCTGGCCCCTAGAAACCAGCCCCCATGGCTTTCCCCACACAGGAAATATCCTTCTGTACGCTTGACTGTCTACCTTCACAGTTAGTATGTTTCCTTTCATTCTCTGAACCCAGGGCTTGGGGGAGGGGAGAAGATGGCTGCCCACAGACACCTGCGAGGTACTGTGATCCCCATTTTACAAGACTCAGAGGTCAAGCATCCTGCCCAAGGTCAGCTGCTGCCCTGGAACTTGAACCCACATTCATTCACTGCCAAGGCTCTCTCTAATTAGGAGGGAAGTGCAGGATCCCCAGTTTAAACTTCTGGTTTATTGGGGGAAAAACCGCCATATGTATAAATCAGTAGAACATCTCTGATGGAAGGAATGCTAATCCTGCTTTTTGTCTTCCTTAAGGGAAAAGAATCGCAGAGCCCCAGTGTGCGAAGCTTTGTTGGCTGCCTCTGATGAGGACCTAATTGTTTTTCCAGAAGGGCATCCCACCACCACCATACAACTCAGACAGCTCCGCCCTCCCCCAGCTTCTGGGCTGCCCCCCAGCTCTCCCCTAGTCTCCTTTTCTAGCCAGGGTGGGACCTCCAGGGCTCATGGCCTCAGGCCCAAGGCTCGCCTTGCCTCGCCTCCTTTCCTGGCAGCTGCTAGAGATCGCTGCAGTTTTGGCCTAGTAAAACCTTTTTTTGCCTCCCCAAGGGAGAGTTTTGATTGGCTTCAGCTGGGATGACCTAATCCTCTCTAGAATTGGGGGATGTTCCCATTTTCCATGGCTCCACCTTCATCCAAGGAGTTCCCTTCTGGCCATCTTTTCTCTGAAGGCCACCCCACCCCAACCTGTCTGAGCTTTGGAATCCCGCAGACTCCCTTGGGAAGGCCAGTGTGTGCCCAAGAGTCTTGTTCTCTTTCCACAGCAGTGTTCCTGGGCAATCTTGGCTGCCCCCCCAGCTTTGGCCAACCCCTCCTGCATGTTCCCTCCACCCTCAGATTCTGCCCCTCCCCTCCACGGGCCTCTGCACCAAGATTCACAGGACACTGCATTATTTAAAATAATCACATCACTCTTTATCAGCTCTTCTTTTACCTTATCTCACTTAATCTTCATAATAATCCCATGATATAAAGACTGTTATCCCCAGTTGACAGATGAAGAAACAAGAGTCTTAGAGAGTTGATGTAACCTGCTCACGATGAGCAGCTCCTATGGATGGAGTCTGGATCCAGACCCAGGTGTGTCTGGCTCCAAAGCCACCACAGGGTATTTGCTGCATTGAGAAATGCTGCTGGCTGCACCCACGTGTGTGATCCTGCCAGCCACAGTGCTGGCTCTCCCGGAAGGATCAACAACAAATCCCATTAGCTCTACCTTCCAAATATCTCCGGAATCTGACCACTTCTGCTGCAGCCCCTTGACTGAGCCAGCACTGTCTTCCAACTGGATTTACTGAAAGAGTCTAGGAGGTCTCCTGCTTCTGCCCTCTCTCCACACAGCAGCTCGAGTGGTCCTTTAAAACAGCTCATCTGATCCTCGCTCTACTGTGCTCAGAGCCCTCTGTGGCTCCCATCTCACCCAGAGTTAAAGCCAAAGTCCCTACATTGGCCCAAGAGGCCCTCCACACCCGCAATCCTATTGTCCTCCCTCCCACCTCCCACTGTGATCTCTGATTTCACTTCTTACTGTTCTCCCACTCTGACCCAGTTACACTGGTCTCCTTGCTAGTCCCTGAAAACACACAGCAAGCTGCTGCCTCAGGGTCTTTGCACTTGCTGTCCCTGCTGTCTGAAAGGCTCTTCCCCCAATAGCTTCATGACTCATTCCCTTATCTCCTTCAGGTTTTGCTCAAATGTCACCTTTTCAGTGAGTCTTCCCCTGTTCCCTTTATTCCTTCCATCCTGCTCCCAAACCCTCTCCACTCCCTGTTTAGCCTCCCCAGAGTACTGTCACCGAGTGATAGTATTTTACTGTTTTATTAGGTAATCGTCTCCTCCCCCTGGTAGAATGCAAGCTTCATGAGGATAAAGATTTTTCTGTGTGTTTTTGGGGGTTTTTTTTGGTCTTTTTCACTGCTGTATTTCTAGAGTCTAGAATAGTACTTTGCACACAGCAGATGCTCAATAAATCTTTGTGGGAGGGAGGGAGGAAGATGTTGGTCAGCTAATTTCAGATGGTGCCAAACAGAAGGGAGTGAGTGTGTGGGCAGGCCTGTGAGCATCCTGGCCAGGCCTTGGGAAAGCTGAAGTTTGGGGCTCCTTCCAGACAGAAGTGGCCTTTGACCTCTGATGCCTCTTCTGTGGCTTCAGGACCAAGTGTTGACTTGAGTCTCTGGAGAAGCCAGTCAGGGTGGGTTCCTGGGAGGCAGACTCTGAGCTGAGTGGAGAGTGGAGGAGGGCTGTGCGAGGTCTCTTAGGAGCAACACTGAGGAAAGGAGGGCAGGGGCAGGGGTGGACGTCAAGCTGCAGTTTACGCCCAAGGACAACCTCGGCTGAGCCCACGGAGCGCTTTGGAGCTGAAGCGGCCCCTCAGAACTGCCCACACGAGGCTGAACTGCGGGCCTTGACATCCCGGCCTCAAGCCTCACTGGCTGGGGGCCGGCCCTTGGGTGGGGTGCAGTGAGGCACCCTCCCACAGCTGGGGTAGCAAGTCCTTTTTCAGGGGTTCTCGGCCACACTACCACAAGACCCTCGGTGGGTCTCCCTTATCCAGTGACAGCCTGATCCACCCATGGGGTCCCTGAGACCCAGGAAGGGAGGAACTGGATCCTGGGGTTACCCAGGTCAGGTTCAACACACTCGTTCAGAGATGACCAGCTCCCAGTGAGAGAACCAAGACAAAGCCTGACTAATTTAGAGTCATACAAACGGCGCTTTTTAAATTTAAAAAAAAGGGGTGGGGGGACCATGAAGGTGCAGGACTCAAATCACGATGAATTGTTGAGCATTTGCTGACCTTCCCTCCTCCAGCATCTCCTCCCACGTCTCTGTGGCATCTGCAGGTCTCTCCCCCTTGGCACACAGAACGACGGGTGTCCGATGTCACTGTGAGAACCAGAAAGTAAGGGATCTCACGCTCATTAGCACGAAAACAGAGGTGCCCTTTTTCTTCTCTGGAGAAAAGGTTGTACGGGTCGGCGGGGCACTGGCCCAGGAACTTGTGGTTCCTGCAAAAGCGGTCAATGAAGATGGGAACATTCCCTTATCAGAGCAAATGTCTGTCAACATCTGCATGGAGAAAAGACTTGAACTATTAGTATATCCCTCCAGAGGAAAGCATAGAAAATAAGAGATTATATTTAGGAAGTCTTCTGACGTGGTAGGTGGGCTCCAGCCTCTGTGGTCGCCAATCTCCTTGCCACAGATATGTTCTACAGGAGAGAGCCAGGTGGCCAGGAAGAGCCAGATAGGAGACAGGATAGGGTTTGGTTAAGAGCTGGTATCAGATTGTCTAGGTTTTGAATATTGGCTCCATCACTTACCAGAAGTGATATCTTTATAGTATAGACTGAATTGCTGAAGTCCCCAAAGTTCCTCCCAAAATATTTGAAGTCCTGACCCCCAGTACCTCAGAATGTGGCCTTATTTGTAAATAAGAGTCTTCATAGAGATAATCAAGTTAAAATGAACTCGTTAGAGTGGGCCCTACTCTGACTGCTGTCCTTAAAAAAGGGAAAATTTGGAGACACAGACACACACATGGAGAATGGCATGTAAAGATGAAGGGAGAGATTGGGGCGAGGTATATCTACAAGCTGAAGAATGCCAAAGGTTGCTGGCAACCACAAGACGCAAGGAGAAAGGCATGCATGGAATAGATTCTTCCTCCTGGTCCCTAGAACCAACCCTTCTGATGCTGTGACTTTGGACTTCTAGCCTCCAGAACTGTGAGGCAATAAATTTCTGTTGTTTTAGGCACCCAGTTTGCAGCACTTTGTTACTGCAGCCCTAGCAAACTAATACACTGCTAAGGTTCTTAAGTTCACTGAGCCTCTGTTTTCTCATCTGTAAAATGGGGGCGATATTATTTACTTCACAGAATTGTGTCAGTTACATGAAATTAAACCATCTCTGTAGTAATTTCAGGCACAGAGTATGTGCCTTCTCAGGTCAGTGGTGGTGGCTCTTAGAGTTTGGAGAAGCACATAGCAGAGGTCTTTTCCATCCTGCACGCACTTTAATTCTGTGATCCACAGATGGAGTTTGACGAGTTCCTGCACCTCAATCCCCACCCATCTGTTTCTCACCACTGTTGTCCCAGATGAAGAGAACCATCCAACAGCAGTTTTGTATTCTGAGGGCTGTCAGTTAAAGTTACAGCTGTTCAGTGGTCCATGCAGAGGGAAGGATGGGGAGGGCTATCTTCAGAGCCTGCAGCAGCCTTCCTGGAGCCTGTGTTAACCCTGACCCTGAATCCCTGCCTAGTAGCTTTTTTTTTTTTTTTTTTTTTCGGTACGCGGGCCTCACACTGCTGCGGCCCCTCCCGTCGAGGAGCACAGGCTCCGGGTGCGCAGGCTCAGCGGCCATGGCTCACGGGCCCAGCCGCTCCGCGGCACGTGGGATCCTCCCGGACCGGGGCACAAACCCGCGTCCCCTGCATCGGCAGGTGGACTCTCAACTACTCCGCCACCAGGGAAGCCCCCTGCCTAGTAGCTTTTAAACACAGATGTGGAGGAAGAAGAGGATGCTGCGTCAGCCCTTCCGGATATTTAAAACAATTTGCAGTCAAAGACACAGCGTCATTATCATCAGCAACAGACACCTAAATCCTATGCCTCATCCTCAACTACCCCAGCATGGAGCTCCAAGGAGTGATTCTGAACATCCTGGTGTGCTTCAGAGAAAAGGAAGGCATAAAGATCAAGCATCGTGCACTTCTGAAGTCAAAGGTGAACAATACTGTTGTCAATTAGATGTGTAGTATTTACTGTAGCCAACCTACTACGCCTTGGTATGTTATACAAGTTGTGTGTGCGTTTTAATATGCGATACGTACACTTAAAAGTTCATTGCAGTCCCTTATATAATCAATGTGATATGTATATTTTGTAGGGCTTGGAAATTAATTTTACTTCTTTGAATGACTGGGGAGACTTACAGTTACTATGGCATTGGTCTTATGGTATATGCTTCGCTGTATCTATGATTCATTTGTTTAAGAACTTCCAATTGTAACAGTATTCCTTTGGGAAGATTTTCTACTTCCCCTTGACACCCTAGAGTTCATCTTTTTTTTCCTCTTTGCTTCTACAGTTTGTCTTGTTAATTTTGTATTTTAACAAAAACATCCACCATAATAAGAGCTTTTATTGGCGAGTGTGGTGGGGTGAGGAGATTGTAAGAGGGAGGCATGCTTATTTTCTAAATTTTGGAAAAGACAGCAGAGTATGAAAAAGAAAATAAAACCTCCCAGCATCAACACCTCTTAGAGTATTTCTTTCTTGTCTTTTTTCTACATCTGAGCATGAGTAAGTAGCACACATGTAAGAGAAACAGGTGGGACTAGAGTGCTGTGCTGTGGCAAAACTGGGACATGCCTAGGCTTGTGTAGGGAAATGGTGAGGCAGCCTGCCAGGAGCTGATGCTGCAGAGGGAGTGAGGAACCTTCTGCAGGAGAGTAAATCCCAGGGGGAAGCCCATCAGGCAGTGAGAGAGCTTTGTTATTGGAAAGGGGATGCACCTGAGCTCAGAACCTGTGGAATCCAGTCTGAGCCAAGTGTGTGTGTGTGCAGACAGATCGTCCTAGGCAGCCACGTCAGACACTGCAGAGCCATTTCACTAAAAGCGCTGTAAGACAGGGGCTCAGCCAGCCCAGGTTTACGACTCCCTGGCAGAGTGTGACGCTGACGGGGAGAGGAGTGTCCTGCGACGTCACCCCGGTCCACGACCTGCTTCACCATCTGCCATGGGTGCCCTGCAGGGGTGTAGTCCATAGGGCACGGACCGGAGCAGGGAAGAGGAGGAAAACCACCATGGAAATCACGTGTTAGGGGCAATGCCTGGACTTAGGCATGAGCCCACATGAGACACCATGGGAAACTTCTAGAAACACCTGGGGAGACCTTGCAGAGGCAGATGGGAGCCAGAACATGTGAAACTCAGGGGCCTTTTACTGTGATGAGTTGTTTCATGACTCTAGCAAGACAGTGAGACCCCTGAGAGCAGAACCCTGTCACATTTAAGTTTAGCCCCCTTCACCTAGCTCATGGCCTGGCATATTCGTAAGTGCTCAGTACACTATATTTGTGCTGACTAAATACAATCTCTTTTTTGATAATCTGATTTATGACATAGTTTCCAGAAACATATTATGATAAAAAAATGGGACTCCCTGGACAGAAAAATGAAGTCAGAGATGCAGATCACAGATTTGGCCTCAAGGAATCTTGGCACTCCCTTCCCCTGAATTCCATGGGTCTCTGCAATTCATAATGTCCCAAAACATCAGGGATTAGAAAGTAGCCAGAGTTCTCCATCAACACTTCATTATTTAACCGGAATCATGGAGAGAAGAAGAGAGCACAGACCGTCCCGAGCCACCTCCTCAGATGCATGCAGCCTGAGGACACGGCCTTTGTTTTACTGATGAATTGGAGGATAGTCACTGGGTGCCCACCACTGGGCTGGGTATCCTGGGGCCTCCTAGAAAACAGAGATCATAGTCCTCGACCTCGGGGAGCTTCTCACTAGTTAGAGAGATGAACTGGTTAAATACCTCTGTGCTAGAGAGCCGTTGAAGGCAGCACGCAGTCAGGAAGCTACAGGTATAGATGATGTGGTGGGGAGGATCTGGGAAGGCAGAGACCCTGAGGGGTCAGAGGAAGAAGAGGGCTTTGTGGAGAAGGTGGGAGAACAAGTGGGTACATCGGCAGTGTCGAGAAGGAAGACTCGAGAAGTCAGCAAGCTGGGTGCCAATCCAGCCCTACCCCTTTCTAGCTGTGTGACCTTAAGCTAGTTAGTTTTCCTCTCTAAGCCTGGGCTTCTGTAAAATAGTTCCTACCTCACAAGGTTGTTGAAGAGTAAACAGAGGCGATATGCATGAGTGCCAGGCTCATAACAAGCACTCAAAAAATGTCAGCTAGGGGCTTCCCTGGTGGCGCAGTGGTTGAGAGTCCGCCTGCCTATGCAGGGGACGCGGGTTCATGCCCTGGTCTGGGAAGATCCCACATGCCGCGGAGCGGCTGGGCCCGTGAGTCATGGCCGCTGAGCCTGCGTGTCCGGAGCCTGTGCTCCGCAACGGGAGAGGCCACAACAGTGAGAGGCCCGCATACCGCAAAAAAAAAAAAAAAAATGTCAGCTGTTGTTGTTGTTATCTGAAGGGGCCGGTAGGATTTGGAGAGATGGGAAGGTTGAGGAGCCTAGTCGAGCTTTGGGAGTAGTTCAGTTCAATTGAACTAGTGTTTATTAAGTACCTACTATGTGCCAGGCACTGTGCTTGGCTCAAGGCGGTGGAGACAGGGGCCCTGCCCTCAAGAGTGCAGACAGGCAAGTGGGGCTATGAGCAATAAACAGGCAATTACAAGAAAGCAGGGAATGTGTACCATGCTCTAGGCTCACGGAAGAGGCCAAGGCTGCAGGTAGCCCGAGAGCCCTTTCCTGGGAGGTGCATCTCAGCTGAGATCTGGGTGTGAGCAGGAATTAGCCAATGGGTAGAAGGGGTGGAGGGGAGAGGAAGGGGAGTGTCTCAGGCAGAAGGAAGAACCTTTCACCACCTGGAGAACCCAGTCCATTCAAGCCTTCATTCAAGCCACTGTAAGTCAATTCTGCTTGTCTGAATCCAGTGAGATGGGGAGGGAGCGGGAACTGGTCTTAAGAGCTCCTCTGAGGACAACGGGGAGCCCCAAAAGAGAGTACTGTAAACTCATCTGTGCTTTCAAAGGTCACCCCAATGCCCAATGGGAGGGGGCAAGGCCAGAGGAGACAGACCATGACATTCTGTGATCATCCAGGTGAGAGACTGGGGTGGCCTCAACTAGGTGGTGGGAATGGTGTCAAAGGCACAGATTCCAGAATTCCTGAAGAGGAATCTCAGGACCCTCAGGGATCTTACATGTTCACCGCGTTTCCATTAGATATGTGAAAAACACCTGTAGATCATGCGAGACGGGTAGCAATGGAGCAAGGGGTGCTGCAGGAGTGCAGAGGAGGGGGCTCAGCAAAGGCTGTCGGGGGGCCAGGCCACAGGTAGAGGCTCCTGCTGGGGGTATTAGTGGTGGCCTGGGAGCCATGGGGCAAGGCATGGATTTACACTGTCCTCAGGATCCCAGGAGGGTCATTTTTGATGATACAGGTTGTATGGATCTTCTTGGGGCCCTGAGAGAGAAGGAAGCAGCAGAGCAGAGTGTAGGAGAAAGCAGCCGCCTGCAGAGTTGATTGCAATGGGAGGGAGCTGGAGCCCAGAAAGGCAGATGTGCTGGTCTGGGCCCAGAGGAGGAAGAGGAGGAGTGAGTAAGAGAAACTTTTCAGGAAGTGACTTGTCCGATGGACGGAAGCAATCCTTTGCAGCTCAGGGGACCAGATTGCAGCAGTGACCCTATCAAGACTGGGTGGCTGGAACCAGAGCAATCTGGCACCCAGTGCAATGAGGTCATTTTAATGGCTACCCTTCCTGAGTGGCTGTGCAGCCAGGCCCCAAGCCAGGCGACAGGCAGACGTCATGAAGTCGCTTCATCCTCACCATCACCACTGTCCATGTTGTTGACCCCCATTTTACAGATGAGGCTAAGAAACTCACCCAGGTGCACAAGTGATGTGAAACATTAAGCCAACACGTCTTGAGAGCTGACTGTGTAAGTTAGGGGTAACTATGAACCGTGAATGTGTGTAGACGACATGGGACAGTGCTTGGGACACTTTCCAAGTGTTTCCTGTCATTATCATATGTCAGACACAGCGTCAGGCCCTGGAGATACTGTGGTTAACAGAACCTGCCCCCATGGACTCTAGCGTCCTTTGAGGAAGGCTGACATGAAACAAAGAAGATGCAAGTAAACATAGAATGCAGACCACAGGAAGGGCCAGGAAGGAAAACGGACTCCAAGTAACAAAGCCCCCGGTCTGACCCCACGGCCCAGAACCCTGGACCACAAAGGGTTGATCAAGGCATCAGAGATTGGGGGCTGGGTTCTCCAGCTGGCTCCAAGGCAGCACAAGCCGTGGTGGCACCTCCAGGCCAGGGTTTCCTCACTGGAAGAAGCAGAGGCAGGCTAGAGCAGTGGCGTTCAAACTGTGTCTTGGCTGAGGAACCTCTTATTCAAACATCATCTTAAGAACTTCCCTGGTGGCGCAGTGGTTAAGAATCCACCTGCCGATGCAGGGGACACAGGTTCAAGCCCTGGTCCGGGAAGATCCCACGTGCCACGGAGCAACTAAACCTGTGCGCCACAACTACTGAGCCTGCACTCTAGAGCCCGCGAGCCACGACTACTGAGCCCGTGTGCCGCAACCACTGAAGCCTGCACACCTAGGGCCCATGCTCCACAACAAGAGAAGCCACTGCAAGAAGCCCACACACCACAATGAAGAGCAGCTGCCGCAACTAGAGAAAGCCCACGCGCGGCAACGAAGACCCAACACAGCCAAAAATAAATAATTTTAAAAAATAAGCAAACATCATCTTAAGCAGGAGCCAAGTCTAACGTGCAAACAAATACAAGGTCAGCTGCTCTGACTGTGGGCAGAACTGCCCTGCCCCACCTTGGCCCTCTTTCCCTCCCGATCCTCAGCAGCCCCAGGAGTCTCACAGAATTCCCAGGGCTCCATGGAGCCCAGCTGGAAAACCACAGGACCATAATCATGCTTGACAGTAAACAGGCGCTTACTAAGTAAGAGGTACACTCAACACGTACGCAATCTCATGTAATCCTCTCAACAGACCTGTGAAGTCGTCATTTTACCAGTGAGGACTCTGAGGCTTAGAGGGGTTAACAGTGTGAACCAATCAATCAGGAGCTGCTTGAAATGGCTGCTTGTTGATCATGGTCTGGCTCTTGCCCAGATGTCCAGCCTCATGGCTCCCGGCCCTGAACCCCCATACACGCCCACACATACACATTTTCGTTTTTTAGATCATAGGTACCCACTTCTCATCCCTGGCCTTCACACACGCTTTTCCATTCTTCTCCTATGGTGTTAGTTCCCTAGTGCTGTCCTATCAAATTATCACAAACTAGTGACTTAAAGCAACACAAAGTTATTATCTTACGGTTCTGGGGTTAGAAGTCCAAAATGGGTCGGCCAGGCTTCCTTCCTTCTAGAGGCTCTAGGGTAGAATCCATTGCCTTTCCTTTTCCAGCTTCTAGAGGCTTCCTTGGCTCATGGCCCCCCTTCCAGCAATGCCATCCCTCCCATCTCTGCTTTTATTATCATATCTTCTCTGACCCTCTGCCTCTTTCTTATAAGGACACCTGTGATTACACGGGGTCCACTCAGATAATCCAGGAGACTCTCCCATCTCAAGATCCTTAACTGGGCGGAATTCCCTGGTGGTCCAGTGGTTAGGACTGTGGGCTTTCACTGCCGGGGCCTGGGTTCAACCCCTGGTAGGGGAACTAAGATCCCACAAGCCATGCAGCACGGCCAAAAAAAAAAAAAAATCCTTAACTGAATCACATCTTTTTTGCCATGTAAGGTAACATATTCATAGATTCTGGGGATCAGAATGTGGACATCTTCAGGGCCATTATTCAGCCTGTCACACCTCATAACCCCACTCATCCTTCTGATCTGAGCTTAAAGGTCATGTGCTCGAGGAAGCTGTCGCTGACCTCCCTGATAAGACCATCTTGTGCTGGGTTCTCAGCACCCTGGACCTCTCCCTCACATTGTCACAGTCACAGCTGAGCATCTGTTTGGGTATTATTTGATTAATGCCGTGACTCTTCCTAAACATCACAAGTGTGGGGAGTCACTTTGCGTTTCCGTTTGTATTTTCAGCAGTCTGGCACACAGACTGGGGCTCAATTAACATTTGTTACATAAATCGATGAACAAATAAATGAACTTGCCTGAGATAGAAGCAGCAAGTAGCAGAGGCAGGGTTTGAACTTGGGCAGTCGGCTCACAGAGTCCTATACCCTTAGCCTTACACTGGCTTGCCTCTCACAGACCTGTAGTAGCCCAGGCTCAGGGGGTATTGTTAAGTCTCCCCAGCAACATCCCACCAGGTGCGTGGTGGGCTTCCCAGCCCACACAGGAACCTCTCCAGGCCCTGCCAGGCTGACAGTCTGATTTAGGACTTGTTTTTTATGGGGTGGGGCAAGAAGCTCTGTATAACTTGGCCACGTAGGATTAGGGAACGTGGGTGGTCAAGGGCGGAGGAGCAGCAGTGGAGGGAGGTGGTGAGGTGGTGGGCACCCGCTGGGGGAAGAGCCGAGGGCAGCGCCTCTGTCATGCCCATGGGGAGAAGCCAGGAGGAGGCAACGCCAGCCAGCGAGGAAACGAGCTGTCAGAAATCCGGAGGAGACGTGGGAAAGTGCAGTGTCATGGAAACCGGGGTGGGGGGGTGGGGGGGGGAGCGAGCGTGTCCGTTGGTTCTGGAAGAGGCGGCTGTCGAAGCATCAGGTGCCGCCACAGGGTGGGAGCGGGAGTGGGAGGCCCAGGGCCACCTGTCCTCCAGCTCTTGACGCCCTTCAGCAGGGTGACTTCAGCAAACTGCATGGATGCTGGAGCACCGGGCGGAGGCTGAGTGGGCGTTTCAAGGATTCAGGAGGAAACGGCCGAGACCACACATTTCCGGATCTGGCAGAGAGAGCGGAGGGTGGTTGCTAGGAGCGGCGATGCGGACAAGGCGAGCCCGCGTGGGTTTGCAGACACCTGGGCAGAGCCTGGGAGTTAGCGTGGCGAAGCCAGGGGGAGGGCACGTCGTGGGCGTGCACCCCTGGACAGGGAGAGACCGAGGATGAGTCAGCTCCCACGTAGCTCCTGGCTCTGGGCCCTCCTCACGCTGGCATGGCCACTAGGGCCTGGGAGCTAAGCTTTCTCCCTCCAAGTTCCCTCCCGGGATTGTTCTGGAGGGGACCCTGGAGACCCGGGGCTCAGGCCACTGAATGCAGAACCACAGCACAGCCTCCTGCCTGGAGGCCAAGTGCTCCAGGAACTCTGGGAGACCTCAGAGGGCCCCCTGCCCTGGGTGGGGGAGTCCAGTGTGAAGCCACCCTGGAGGGACTGGATGGAGGAGCTTACTCCCCCTCCTGCCCCACTTCTCCAAATGGTTGTAGAACTGCCTTCCCAACCCCAAGGGACCTGACAATCATCTTTTTAAGATGTGAGTCCAATTTTGTGCTTTGGAGCCCTTTGGTAAGCTGGTGAAGCCTATGGACCTTTTCTCAGAATAAATGCATAAAATAAAATACCAGTGAAACCAATTATATTGAAAAGAAGTTACTAAAATATATATTTAAAACCAAACCTCTAATATCATAATATATATGCTTCTTTACCAAATGTGGTAAAGAAAAACATCTGGCAATAAGTCATGATTTTAGAGTAGTGATGAGCATAAATGACATTTGGAGATATCTATGAAACTCTAATGGGATATGAAAATGTCTGTGATTTCTTCTGGTGACAAAGTCACAGATCCCAATACTACCATGGTCTCTGCCTACAGTTATAATGGAAGGAAATGCTCAGCATGAGGCAGGGGTTAGTGAAAATCAAGATGTAATTTTTACCCATCCAAGTCCTTGGGTCCCCTGAATTATATCCATGACCTTCAAAATGTTAAGAGCTTCAGTTCTGTAGCAAGAGTCAAAACACCCTGCAGTCCGGCATCACGGAGGTGAGAAGCAGGGCATGGCTGTAGGCCTGGTGCCCTGGAGAGCACACACCTCTTCTAGGGGTGGCAGCACTGCCTGGGACAGTAAGCCTAATACTGCCTAATCTTCACCTTTTTAAGAGATGCCAGAAACACCAATTCATATGTGAATTCTCCTAATTTTAAATGTTAGCCCAAATTTTACATTTTAAAGGGTACTCTGGGGCCAAACATTACACACATGCTGGCCAGATGCAGCCTGGAAACACCAGACTTGGGATTCCTGCTGGATTGGGTCCTCAGTGGGGTGTGGGCATCACCCTTCAGGTCTCCAGTCTTTCCACAGAGAGGCCTGTTGGATCACACGTAACCCACAGCTCCAGGCTAAAAATGTACTAGGCAATAATCCCAATCCACAGTAAATTACCACATCAAACCTAGCAATTGTCAACTATGCCACCTCACGCGCGGCTCTGCTTCCTTACCCCCCAACTACCCGCTGCCCGGTGGGGGGGGGGGCGGTGGGATAAGGGCTATTCTCACGTGCATTATTCAGTGAAGGGAGCTGGATCTGGAGCCAGAAGCCCTGAGTTTCAGTCTTAGCTATGCCACTTATCAGCCCAGTGACCTTGAGAAGTCATGACTCTCTCTCACCCCCTATAGGGGCTGTCTACAAAAATGGTTTAATGGGATAATGGGACTTGTAAGTTACAGGATGCCGTCCACATGCAAGGAGTTCTGATTATTTCCACCTGGTTTCTTTTTGTCCTCTGGTCTGGTCAGCTGGGTCCCTGTGGGGTGAGGGTTTAAGACACAAGGGAAACCATGTTTGTCCCCAGATGCCACATCCTGGACAATATCTGTAAAATGCAAGAGGGTGTGCAGGGCAACCGTGACTCATTCAAATGATCACCTTGGAAGGGTCCAGGGACTGGACAGTGACCTCCGTTTTTTTTTTTCAGGCGGCAATGAAATCCGGTGTTTTGCAGATTTTAGAGGGGAAGGGAGGAACGCTGCAGGCCTCCCGGGCGGTTGCTTTCATTTTGCACACACCGTGGTTAGGCCGCCCCGCCCCTCCCCCCCCCCGGGGGGGTTCACTCTCATCTTCACATGGTGCAAACCGTGCTCTCAGCTGCCCGGCAGCAGGTTCTCAGGGGTGGGTTGTTATGGGAGCTGGGAAATGATACTGGATAAGATTCCTGCCACCACACTGTCACATCAGAGCTCTTTTTTTTTTTTTAACTCCCCGTGGCTCCGTGGGAGTTTTGCCTGCGTTTTCCGGGTAATTGCCTCGCCCCCGCCCTCTGTGAGCCGGGCTGTGGCAGGCGCTGCGACTGGGGGGTGGTGACCGCCTCCTTCCCTGCAATCAGCTGAGTGGGCGGGCTGCCGGGGACACGGGTGCGGGAGCTCCAACCTCCCTCCTCAGGCGGCCTGAGAATGAATTAGGGCCACGGGGAAGTGGGAGCCCCAGGGGAAAAATTCATCCTGGGTGCACAGAGGAAAACCAGGATCTGTGTTGGCAAATGAAACTTCCAAGAGTCATACACAGAGGCAGATCCAGTAGAGGCTGAGGGCCCACGTTCAGAAGCAGGGCTGCTGGGTTGGAGTCCCAGCTGTGTCCTTTCAGCTGATACTGAGATCTCTCTGTACCTCTGAGTATCTATCTGCCTTGTGCTTTATTGAGAAGTTGACACGGGGAAAGCTTTTAGAACAGCTCAAAGGAAAAAACAATGTTTCTTCTACACAGAATGTTTCTTCCATCACAGAATACTTCTGACACCAACGCCTGGGGGTTTTCCAAAGGTCTGGCGATTCTCCAACTGTCCGGACGCCAACTGTGTATCCTACAATCCTGTTCCGACACTTACTGCCCGGCGTTAGCACAGACGACACAGGTTGTGGCCTCAGGCCCACGAGACTGCCCCCCACTTCAGATGCCAGTCCCAAGACCCAAGTTGTCACCTGTACTTCTGACCAACTGCCTATAAAGTGGGGACTCCTACAACCCCCTCCTCGGGTTCGATAACTTGCTATACTGGCTCAGAGAACGCAGGGAAACACTTATTGACGTTTCCCAGTTTATTATATAACAAAGGATACAGCTGAACAGTCAGATGAAGACGTATGAGCATAGCACAGGGTGAGGTATGGGGAAAGGGGTGTGTTCACCAACCCAGAAACTCTCCAAATCCCATACTTTAGGGATTTTTATGGAGCCTTCATCACACAGGCATGATCAGTTAACTCAGTCTCCAGCCCCTGCCCTACCCCCAGAGCATGGGCAGTGGGGCTGAAAGTTCCAAGCTTTTATTCATGCTTGATCTTCTGGTAACCAGCCCTCACCCAGGAGCCCACGAGGGCCGACTGAACCCGTGCCCTCAGCAGTGAAAGCTCGGAGTCCTAACCACTGAACCGCCAGGGAATTCCCCAAAAGACACTTCTCTTTTTTCCTTTTTTTAAATTTAATTTTATTTTTTATACAGCAAGTTCTTATTAGTTACCCATTTTATACTTATTAGTGTATATATGTCAATCCCAATCTCTCAATTCATCCCACCACCACCACCCCTCCCCACCAAAAGACACTCTTATCACCCAGGCAATTCCAAGGGACTTAGAAGCTCTTTGTAAGAGACTCCTATCACCCCATCACTTGGGAAACTACGAGGATTTGAGGAATTTTGTGCCAGACACCAGGGACAAAGACCAAATAGATTTGTTATTATACCACAGCAGTACATCACAAGTGTGTGAAAAATGGCCGTTCTTATTATCCCATCAGGAGCATCCCCTGCAGTCTCTAATGAGGCCCATGGAGACGTACCTGCAATATCTGATGTCTGTTTGGAACCTAGTGAACTTCTACTTCTCCATAAAGACCCAGCTCAAACGACAGCTCCCCTGTGAAGTTCTTTTTTCATGTTACTGATGATTAACTGAACGCCTTATGCCAGGATCTGTGCTGAGTCCTTCACGTTTTATCTCGTGCAGGGGCAGATTCAGCTTTTGTGGGGCCTCAGAGACTTTTACAATTTAGGAGGACTTCTTTTAAAAAACAAACAAACAAACTATCCGGTTTTATAACATTTGTAAAACAAAAAATGGCCTTGTGAGCACATAGCTAGAGCCTTGGAAGGAGCCTGAGCAAGTGAGGGGCCGTGATTGGTACTTAAGCTTCATCAACTTCACGGCAAACACATCTCTGGTCTCATGGAATCCCCACGGTCGCCGTCGTAGTTGGTAAATATTGTCCCTGTAAGCGTCTCCATGTACAGACAGGCAGAGTGAGACTCAGAGACAAGAAGTCATTTGCCCAAGATGGTGCCCTTGACCACTGCATTGCACTGGCCTTCCTGCTGTCCCTGATGGATAGAGACCATGTGTGGGCTGAGCCCTGTACTTTGGGGCATCCCCTGTGAAAGCACGGGGCTGTAATCACCAGCCGCCCATCTGTCTCTACTGCAATGTCAGTTTCTCTCAAGCTCAGAGGCTGATTTCATTCATCTCTGCATCTGGGGTGGCCCACAGAAGGCACTGAATAAACCCATGTTGAGGAAATATACACCCTCACCTTCTCTGTTTTGTGCCCTAGGTCTCCACCAACGAATCTATTGATATTTCACGCTCCTGCTCAGGGGTTCCCAGCTGTAGCTTAATGTTTTGGAGAAGGTTTCTAGGGAGCAGAGGAGGGGAAAAAAGAAACCTTCCTATAAGACCTAAACAGGGCTGCAGAAGAGGATAGTCAATTCAGACATCCAACAACTGTTTGTCAGGTACTTCTGTATGAGGAGACAGAAGCGAACAAAACAGACAGATAGCCCTGCCCCCAAGGAGCCTGCATACTACTGAGGGGAAATAGACCGTGACAAAATAAATAATATCATAGCCTGTCAGAGGGTGATAACTGCTGTGGAGAAAAATAAAGCAGGAAAGGGAAATCAGGTTTGCTGGGGGAAGTGCGGTGTGTGGGAGGGCCCCATGGAGAAGGTGACGTTTGAGAAAGCCCAGAAGGAGGTGAGAGAGTGAACCATGTGGCCATCTGCGGAAGGGCCTTCCAGGCAGAAGAAACTGCAAGTGCAAAGGCCCTGGGGTAGAAGAATGCAAAGGCCCTGAGGTGGGAGGGACGGCAACTCTTGCTTACTCCAAGTGAGGAGAGAATGGCAGGAGAGGGGGTCAGCGAAGTGACAGGGGCCAGAGAGACAGGCTCTGGGGGCCGTTGTGAAGAATGTGGACTTTCCTCACAGAGAAAAGGGAGCCAAGCCACTGGAGGGTGGCGAGCAGAGTGATCGGATCTGACTTTCATTTTAGAAGGATCCTGCCATCTGCCAGGTTGAGAATAAACTGTAGAAGGCAAGACCGGAATCAGGGAGACCAGTTAGAGACTATTTCAAGAATCCAGTGGGAGGTGGCTACAATGTGGACTAGGTTGGTGGCTGTGGAGGGGTGAGAAGTGAGAAGTGGCCCATTTCCAAGTGATTCTGAAGACAAAGACAATGAGAAGGAGGATGTGAGGGGAAGTCTAGAGTAGGAATGATTCCAAGGTCTCTGGTCTAGGTACCTGGAAAGATGGGAAAGCCTAGGGGAGGAGAAGCTTTGGGGGGTAAGTTCTGGATTTGGGGTTTGGAAATGTTAAGTTTGAGATGTTTCTTGAAGTTGAGTAGGTGGTTGGATGCAGGAGACTGGAGTCAGGGGAAAGATCCAGGCTGGAGGAGAAAAATTGGGAGTCGTCCGTACGTGGCTGGTAGTCAAGGTCATGAGACTGAATGGGCTCACCAAGAGACTGCAGACAGGACGGCCAAGGCATGACCTCAGGGGGCCTGCCCGTGCTTAGGTGGAGGAGATAGAACTAAGTAGGAGCAACCAGGGAGGCCGAGGGGACCCAGGAGAGCTGGTGTTCCCAGGAGGAGGGAGTGATCCTCTGGGTCCGAAGCTGCCGGTGGGTCAGGTAGATGAGAGCAGTGATGACTGGGTTACTGACATGAAGATCTTCGGTGGCCTTGCCCATAACAGTTTCCTGGAAGGCTGCCTGGACTGGTCTAAGAGGGCAGCAGAAGAGAGGAACTGTGGACAGCACAGACCACTGTCCCGAGGAGCTTGAGGGGGAAACAAGAAAGAGGCAAGGGCTGGTGAGGGAATTTGGGTCAAGACAAGGGTTCTGATGATGGGGAAATACAGCATGTTTCCATGTTGGTGGGAATGATTCAACAGAGAGGGGGAATCCATGATGCAGGAGGGAAACAAGAGAATCGGGGAAGCGGTGGGTTTGAGTCAGTGAAAGGGGTTAGGATCTGGGGCACACAGCAGCATGAGCCTCAGGCAGGAGCACCCATAACGGCGGCAAAGAAGGATGAGGTCCTGGCCTTATACAAAGTGAGAGGAGATAGGGGAGTCGAGGAAGCAGGAAGAAGCTGATGAGGGCTGGTAAGAGGTGGAGCTGTGAGGCGGAAGGAGGGACAGTGGGAAGGCGCTGGGTTCAAGGGTTCTCAGTCCTGGTAGGGAAGAAGAATTGTTGGAGATTGTGGCGGACCACTAATTGACCCCCCAAATCCATCCTCTCCTTCTTCCATAACTATAGAGTCTGGCTGGGTACATCCTTGCCCAGACAACACCCCATGTCTCAGCCCCCCTAGCAGCTAGGGGCAGCCACGTGACTGAGTTCTGGCAGTGGCAGGTGACAGAAGTGAGGTGTGCAAGTTCCACATCACTGGCCTGGAAGGAATTTGTCTGCCCTGCACCTATACCCTTTCCCCCTTCTGGAATGTCGACATGCAGCAATTCAGCCTCAACCAGCGCAGGGAGCGACACGTGGGACAGGGCTTCTTGGTTTTGTGTGTGCCTTGGACCCCCTTTCACTATCTGGTGAAGCCTGTGGACCCTTCTCTGAATAGTGTTCTTAAATTCATGCAATAAAATCAGAGGATTACCAAGGAAAACAACTAGGCTGAACTATTACAAAAATATGAAAATTTTACACTCCAGTAGTATGTATATACTTCTTATTAACGCATTAAAGCACAATCTAACAATGGATCTAATAACTACTGTGCTCTCAAAGTAATTGTCATGATAGTCATGAGCATACACAGTATTTCACAACAGAAATCACAGATATTTTCCTGTCACATTAGTTGTTGCAGATACTATACCTGCCAATACCCCCATTAGGCTTCCTGTCAGAATGGGAGGGAATGCTAATTTTCAAGTAGATCTTGGTGTAAATCAGGCGGTAGTTTTTATCCCATGCAGGTGCAGAGAGCCCCTGAATTCTAACCAGCCCTGTTCAGATCCCAGGTTTAGAACATCTGTTTTTTGGAGATGATAGAACCACAAGATGGAAGAAAACTGCATTCCCCCAATAACCACAAAGGTGGCAAAGCCACCTTGTGGAGCGGCTAAACTGTCCCGTGAGGGAGCATTACAATCCTGCCTTATATATACTATTGTCTTTTAGGGTCTTTTTGTTATAGCAGCTTATCCTGTACCCTAACAGAGAGGCAGACAGTGACTAAACAATTTTTAAGATACAACTGCATGAGTCAGCTGATTGCCTTGCCCCACAGCAACCTGAAACCCAGCTGAGGGCCTCGAGATTCCGCAGCCTGGGAACTCAGAAGTGAGCCCTTTTCTTTCCGCCGCCATGCACCTCCTGCTGCCCAGACGTGGGCCTCCTCACGTCCCACCCCCCGTCTGGGCCTCAGCAAAGTCCACCTGTTTCCTGTTCTTGGCCTGGACAGGCTGTGCCCTGGCCTCACCGCGTGGTGGCTGGCTAACAAAAGAGCAGCTGCCGCTCCCCTCCCTCCACCCCCTCCCTCCCAGGCGCAGACACACCCAGACAGACCTTGGGCAGATCCCTGACTACAGTTCACAGGAATGTTAGCAGAGAACTCGGGTTGGTTGGGGCCATGATTGCTGGCAGGATCTCAGGACTCCGAGAGGTCTGAACGGGAGTTGCCTGCACAGCCGGCAGCAGCAAAAATGCCCTTAAAAAGGGAAAGGAGAGATGCCAAGGAGAGAACTAATGCCTGTGCCAGGAGCATGTAACTCTCAAGAGGTAGGCAGAGGAAATGAAGCCAACAATCAGAACGATGAGGGCCGCCATGGATTAAGCACCTACTAACAGCCAGGGCTGTTAGGTGCTATCCACACACAGCCTCTTTTAACCCTCATTAAGAGCCCCGAGTTGCATTTTTACAACTTTACATCTTGACAATTTTACATCTTTACAACTCTGAAAACTGAGGCTCAGAGAGTTTGAGCCACCTGCCTGGGGTCACACAGCCCTCAAACTCATAAGGATTCAAACCTCTTCTTAACAACAAGGACCGGAACTAAACATAAGGGGCCTCCTTCTTTCGTAGGAAAAAGGAGGTCCAGCCCTCAGTTCAGAAATTCCTGCTGTTCTGGGAAAATATGTGGTCTTCACAGAAAAAGGCAAAGCTGGAATCTCTAGGGAAACTGCTCTGTGTCCTGGGGTGGTAGGGACAGCACATGGTAGCCACGTCGAGCTATAGGATAGCCAGTCTGTCCGTTCATGCCCTGTACAGGACAGGCTGGACAGGGGCTCTGTCTTGGCAAAAAGCCACAGAGGGTGGGCTGTGGAATTCCAAGGGCCTGAGGAAGGGAACAGGCTGGCCCCAGATTTTGTAGAGGGCCCTGATCTCTGGGGAAGGGTAGAGCTAGAGGAGCAGCCCTAGGCCAGAGAAAGAGCATGCGCTGTGGGGTGAGACCCCACCCGTCCCAGACACGTGGCCTTGGATGAGCACGTTTCTTCACCTACGAAGGACATTCACAGCCTCTGTGGGAGCTCGATGATTGAGATCACACGAACTCTGTTATAAAACACCCAGACGCTGAGGAGATTGCTTGGCACACAGCGTCCACTACACGGTCGCCCTAATTTCTGTCCTGAAGCTCTGGGTGAAGACAGGTCGCAGTGTGGCAGCCGCGTGTCCTGAGAAGTGGGGGAAGGCTCAGGGGGAAGGCGGGAAGCTGACCGCCAGATGGAGCTGCCTGGCTCCCTGGCACGCAGACCTAAGTGCCGCCACTGAGCTCCAGGGCGGGGCCGCTCCAACCAGGCTGCGGACCCATGTGGCTCCAGGACAAGCAACACAGAGAGGCCTGCTCTGGCCTTGCGCCCACTCCCCAGGGCTTCTTCCCCACCTCTAAGGCTATGCCTTGCGCGTGTGTTCAAGGAATGAAGCCCCCAGGAGCGTGTGAGCTGGACGCCCCCTCTTTACCTCGCTTCCCCTCTACCGGGTCCCCCCAAGCCTGCTCTGAACCTGCCGTCTCCTCCACGAGCTGCAGTGTCCTACTGTCCACTGCTCTCCCCACTGCTGCCCAGGTCTGCCCACAGCCCTCCCCGACCAAGGCCTCTCCCTAAGCAGGGTCCTGCTATCCCGTGGCACAAGCCGGTCCTAAGGTGAGGCAGCCCAGAGCCGTGAAGAAAAGCAGTGAAGGAATCAGGGTGGAGGTCTCCAAATCTCCCCCACCCACAGCACCCTCAGGTGGCCAGGCAGCTTGGGAACCCCAGCAGCAGGGAGATTCATTCATTCAACAGAGTGTTTGTGGAGCACATCTTCTAGGAATTGGACCCTGAGCTAGGAGCAGAACACACCACCAGTGAATAATCCAGCCCTTAAGGAGCCCCCTGTTTAAACTAAGAAGAGATGGACAAGTAAACACACAGTCATCTGCTTCCCACAGTCGCAGGGCAGAGAACACAGTGGGGTGTGCGAGTGGGGGTCTGCCCTCCTCTGGGAGCTCAGGGAAGGCCCAGAGCCAAGCCCCAGAGCTTGGCCAGGCAAACATGGGAGGGATTGGGGTGGCCAAAAAGTTCGTTCAGTTAGCGAGTTCATTGTTCGATAAAGTTCTTCATGAAAATGAAAAATGTCTTTTATTTTTACTTAAAACCGAACAAGCTTCTTTTGGCCAGCCCAATACCCTGGGGCGAAGCACAGAACGACACGAGAAGATTGTTAGAGGGAGCCTGGCATCACTTTATAAAGACCAGCAAGGAGAGATGAAGGTCGACGGGAAAGCAGGAACCAGGCCAAGGGGGAACCGCTGAAGGGTTTCACAAGGGAAGAAACTGGTTGAACCCATGTTTCAGAACCAACACCCACCTGCAGTGTGAAGGATGGATGGGGAGGACAAGACTGGGACCCAGCTGGGGGGCTGCTGCAGGAGTCCAGGCGCTGGCGGTGGTGGCTGGGGCCAAGGTGTTGGTGCTAAGCGTACAGGCTAGGAACTGCGGGTGGGACTGGATGGTTGAGAGGGTGTGGGATTGAGGGAGAGGGAGGAGAGAAAGTGACGCCCAGGCTTCTGCCTCGGGCTGCTGGGTGGATGGATGCGGGGTGGGCAGGGCGTTTAGTCTCAGGGGTCCAGGAGGCGAGCAGGCTTGGGCAGAAGTGATGAGCCCACTTGGGACTTGGATTTAAGGTGCCTGTGGGACCCCCAAGTGGAGACGACCCAGGGGGTAGGTATACACAAGAGCCTGGAGTTTAAGAGCCTGCCTGGGGAAGGGGCCTGAGGCAGCACATAGGTGGAGCGAAGCATCCAGGCTGGGAGGCTCAAGAGAAAGGGGAGCCCCTTGGGGGAAAGAGCAGGTGGAAGGGACGGCATGTTCATGTCCACACCTGGGAGACTAAGAGTGGTCCTGTGCAGCTGGGACAGGGAGGCTGGGCTTTAGCTTGCGGGCAGTGGATTTCAGCAGGGCAGTGCCTTGCTGCGATTGGCTTCTATGATGAATGAATTGACAGGGCGGGGGTGGGGGGTGGGGGGGAGGGACCCATGCTTAGCGTGATAAGCTCATCAGGAAGTCACAGAGATGGCAGGGACGTGGGAGGAGGAGCAGTAGATGAGGAGTCCTGCTTCGTTTGCTTGGGCCAAGATCTTGGATTCCCTTGGCCTCAGTTTCCCCATCTGTAGTACAGGGGTTATAATACCTGCCTTCTTGGGCACATGGTGAAGATTAGGTGGGGTGTGTTTGAAACTGTTGCCTAAGGGGCTATGCATAGGTATGATGGGTATCCTTGCATGGGTGAACAGTTGGGCTGCAGCCCTCAACACGAAAGCTTTCTGGCATGCATTTGGAGGGGTCCTGGAAGGGAGGAGGGGAGAACTCAGATCTCCAAATCCCACCAGCCTATCGGCTCACCACACGTCCCTTTTCTTGTCAAGGCTTGATGTATAGCCTTGGCTAGGCCAGGAATGAGAAGGAGGACATATGGGGGGCTGGTGTCAGCCTGAAGTTTTTTGGTTGTAAATTACACGAAACCCACCCCCATGGAAGCACAGAAAAGACTATAGGCCACATCTCATTTCATTCTTCCACTCACTTTTTCTCATCCTGGATCTAGGGTTTCAAATGATATCATCAAGGCCTAGCATCCCTTTTTCCTGCTCTTAGCTGCCTTCCTCAGGGTTCCTTACACTCTCAAAGAGCTCCTCTCCAGAGCTTGGCAAGCTGGCCACACCAGCTCCAGCGTGACACCCTCCCGGTGTTAAACGCAGGGGGAAAACCTCAGCTCCACCTTCACTGTGTCTCCCTGGCTTGGACTGGGTCATTTGCTCCTCCCTGAACAAATCATGCAGCGGGGAAACCAAAGCCCGGATCTCACCCCCATAGCAAAATCATTGCACGTGCCAGAAAAAGGGCAATGAGGCCATTGCTTCCCATTGAAGCAACTGCTTCTCGTGAACCCCCTCGGTGGTCCTGAACTGTGCTTTCCTCTGTTCGGGAAGCCAAGGCCAGAGGCAAGGTGAGGGCTATAGTTCATTGTCCCTTCCCTACCCACATGCAGGTTCCTGCTGGCAATGCCCTCAGCTGCAGCCTGTTCTCTGAGGGGCTCCGTGTGTGCAGATGGGCAGCACTTTATAACATCACACGTGAACCTAGTTCCATGCCTGGCACTGCTGTGTTCCCAGGGCGTGCTCCAGAGAGCACTGGGTCTGGCTGCCACTGCATGGGCAGCCTGGGTCCCAAGTGGCCTGAAAGCCAGTCCCTCAGTCATCAAGAGCTCTGAGGGGCTCCTGGCCTTCAGCCAGCAGGACTGCACAGGCCAGTGCTGCCATCTCTAGCTGTGGGACTAGTCACTAAGCTCTGAGCCTCCATCTTCTCATCTACGAAATGGGGTTAGTAACACCTCCCTCAGAGCTAAATGAAATAATGTGAAAGTTTAACAGAGTTCCTGGGGCTTAAACCAGTGCTTCTCAGACTATCTGTAGTGGACCAGTATTTGTGTAAAATATAATAAAAACGAATTACTAGGAAAGTTAACTTTAAAAAGATATACAACCTCCAATTTTTTTCTATTATATTCAACCAATATGAAATTATTCTGTCACATAGCTATAAAAGTTTCTAAAGTCTCAATCTCTGTACTTCTCTCATGTGCAAACTGGTAACAAACATTTCCCAGACCAGTATGATTCCCTGGACCACACTTTGAGTAGCACTGATTTACGGGGCTCCCCACAAATGGTTGTGGACTTTTCCATAGTCCACTTTTGTTCATGTGATTACAATTTGAAAACTGACTTTCCTCTTCCCCCTCATGCAATTTCAGGTTTCACTGGACCACGAACTGAGCTTGTTGACTGAATGGTGGAAACAGCTGTGTATGAGGCCAGGGAGGTTCAGCATCACCCCTACCCAGGATATCATGAGCAGCTGCAGAAGACACACGGAATCTCTGACTTCACCAGGTTTATAACCTTGCAGTGGCAGAGTCTCCTAGGTGTTCTCCAATATCCATTCTTCCCTCCTTCCGTAATAATAAAGTTTTACATGGGAACATGGTTGCTCAGCTAAAGACTATGTTTTCCCCACTTCCCTTGCAGCTAGGTGTAGTCATGTGGCTGAGTTTTGGGCAATGGGATATAAGCAGAAATGACTTCTGTCCTTTTGATGGGGTGAGTGCTCCCCTGTCTCCTTTACTCCTTCCCATCAGCTGGAAGATCGCAAGAACTAAAGCAGCTTAGGAGCCAGAGATGGAATCTGTGCAAGGAGAATGGTAGAGTCTCCCTAAAAGTTCTGGATTGCTGACCTGCAGGCGAATAAACTATTTTGTCTAAGCCATTGTATCTAGAGGTTGTTTTTTTCACAGTAGCCTAGCCTGGATCCTACCACTGAAATGAGCAGTGGCAATAGATCTCAGTGGGTTTCTGACTTCTAAATACAATACAATAAATAAATACAATCTTCCAACATCCTTTAAATACTAATACGCCAGAAACAATCCTCACAATAACCCTCTGAGACGGGGAGGGCCTGTTACCCATTCCCTGAGCTTCTCCCAAGTTCTACCCTTTCTCTGATGGGGAACCAAATCAAAAGCACCTGGAAGCAGGGTGGCTGTGGGGCAGAACATCCATAGAAAACTGGAATTGGGATGCAGAGCAAAGGCCATTCAACTCACTCATTCAGCTAACTATCGTGTGCCGACTGTTTGCCAGGCTCTGAGCTGGGCACTAGAGGCACAGCGGTGAGCAAGTCGACTAGCACCTGCCCTCCTGAAGCTTGCTGCCCCTGTGGGCGAGACCCAGGCTAAACAGAAAATCATGCAAGAGATAAGTAATTACAGTGGGCATGAAGGTGAGGAAGGGAAAGGCTACTGGGCCAAGGTCACCGAGAAGTTTCAGGCAGGGCATAAGGAGCCAGGCATGGAAGACACAGTAACTAGGATGCGGGCTGGACCTCTGGGAGCTTGGATAGATAGCAAATGAATTGATTTCCCCAACATGGGCACTCAGGCGTCCCACCGATACAAGAAGGCCGTCTGCATGTTTATCATGCCAACCTATAAGCATGGAACCTCTGCACAGAACAGTCCTAATAATCTGTTTCCTGGGTCCTAAAAATCTGAGATAAAGGCTCCCTCATACCTCCTTGGTTTTACTCAAGATGATTATTTTCAAAATGTGTCTTAAAAAGAAAGAGCTCTTCAGCTACTAACAACAGCAATAAAAAATTCCAACACCTTCTTACTAAAAAGGTAGCTTTTTGTGGTTGAAGAACTCAGAACCCATTTGACAAGCGGTTAAAAGAGCCAGAACTGTGAGCTGGACCCCTTTCTCTTTGTGCCTGTGCCAAGCTGAGAAGTTTCTGGAAGCATGTCTGCTTTACCATTTAGGGATGGATTTGCCTGGGAGTCTCCCACCAATACACCTAAGTCCCGAGGCCTGGCAAGTTGTCATTTCCTGGGGTTACTCTATGTGTTTTTGCAGTCCTCCAATTTATCAAGGGAGTAGACAAGGTGGCGGGGGGTGTATTTTATGGAAGGATTAGCAGCTTAAAGAGTAAATGAGCACAGATCTGTTCGTCCAGTTAGCAGTTCAGGATTGAGCTGCCAGATGCAGGGGACTTTTTATGTCTAATAATTCTCAGTCCGGCCCTTGGGTTTGAACCTCTATATAGGGATCAGCTTCCACCCAGATTGGATTTATACTGGGGCCTGGGAGGCTGCAGGTAAGGCTCCCCTTATGGTTTCTTGGTGAGTGAGAACTGCTACTTCTCCTCCTCCACAGAAATCTGGGCCTCCAGCGGGGTGGGGCAGGGGGCAGGGGTGTGTGCAGAGCAAGCAGGCCTTTCCGGGCCTGTGTGGGTGGTATCGTAGGGCCAGGAGGGAGCAAAGTCAGGAAGCTGGGAAGGGACAGTGACTGTGGGAATGACGTAGAGTGAGGCCCACTTGGGAGCGTCCCAAGTAACCGTCTATACTCCATACAGAGTCACTGGCAAGCGGACTGCAGCCTTCAGCCCCAAGGACAAGCTCCCTTGTGATCAGGGAAAATGGGCTGGTGGGCCCTCAGATGGGAGCCAGCGCCAGGCCTGATGGCCTCACTCCAGGAACAGAGAAGCAGAGGCCTAGAGGGGGGACAGCGAGCTGAGTCAGAGCTCCAAATCCCGCGCCTCTGGCCTTCGCCCTGACCAGCCCCTCTGTCCTCCGTTCTCAGGATGACACCACCCGCCTGGCCTCCCCAGGGGCCCAGCAACCAAGAGACTCATTGGCTCCGACTCCGGATGCCCAGCAGCTGCTCCGCCCCCAGGGGAGAAAACCATGATCTCTCATCAGGCCGCAGCACTAGGAGAGGGCGAACCCCTGTGTGTTTGCATACGCAAGCGCGCAGTCACAGGCGCGCACGCCAGAGACTGAGTTGAGGGTAGTACCTTCTAGTCGTGTGCTTTAAAAAGAGAAAGCAGAGACACAATAGCTATTCAATAAAGGTTTGCCAATTGCACGATACAAGTGTTAGCAGAATAGAGGCGGCGGTCATGTCCCACATAGTTCAAGGAAAGGGAAGAGAGGATTCAAGGGGAGAAAAAGCAAAGAAGAGGGGAAAGACAGGGTGGCAGTGAGATGAGACAAAATCAGAACACGGAGGAAGCCGGCTGGGCTTTGCTCGTACCTGGGGCACCATGCACTGGCCTCCTTTCTTGTAATAACAGAGCACCTACTGTGTGCAGGCTCTTTACTTCCATCACTTATTTTGACTTTCACAACAAACCTGGAAGGGGAGTAAGATTAGCCCGATTTTGTAGATGAAATAGCTAAGGCTCCTAGAGAGGCTTCGTGACGTGGACAAGGCTACACAGTGGATCCAGATTGCATCCTGGTACCTTAAATGGGTACCAGATTGCTTCTGGTACCCAGAAACTCTTAATGCTTCCTACAGCGCCTGAGAGGCAGCAGGTCCTCAAGAAATGTGCAATGAATGAGAGAAGAGAGGATGGGGGGCAGGTGGAGAGGGGAGAGCTACTGCACTGCTGCTAAGATGGGGAGGGAAGGACAGAACAGCAGAGCTGACCCAGGCAGGAGCCCCATTACTACGGGGCTATGCTTGTGCCGCCACCTGGCTGGGTGGGCAAAACTGCGGCCTCCGCTGCAGGTTTTCTCTTGCACTGCTCAGCTCTTCCGCAGAGCCTGGCAGGGACTGCGTGGGAGGGAGGGAGGGAGGCAGAGTTGAGTAGGGGCCAGCCTGGGGCACTAGACCCGGCAATAGCAGTGGGTACATTCTACCCTCCAGCCCACGGGCTCTCCCCACTGGCTGCCCTCAGGAATCACCTGGGGAGCTGTGAAAACAACAGCATCTTGGCTCCATCCCCAGAGGTCTGTGTTAATTGGTCTGGGTTGGGTCCCAGACAGCAGAATTTATTAAAAGTCCCCCAGGTGGCTCCAGTGTGTAGCCGGAATTGAGAACCATTGCAAGCCCAATGTACCATGTACAACTGCCCCCTACGAGGCGCTGCCCACTGCCCGACAAGGTAGGCATCCTTATGCCCCTACTACAGGTGACAAACCGAGTTTCTGTGAGATTAAGGGCCTCGCAGTTGTCACTGCTAAAGGGCAGAGGTGTGATGGGAATTCAGATCCGACCTCAAAACGCCAGCTTCCCCATCCAGCACACAAAAGCCCATCCATTTGGGATGGGCCCTGACTGGGATTGCCCTGGGTTTCGTTTTAGAAGGCTGCCGCCTTGGCTTCGAGTCCCCCAGCTCACTCTCGGGTCTACGGTGCACCCACCTCCTTAGCCAGGGTGGCTGGCGAGAGTTCGCGCTACTAATGACAAAGCTGTCATTTGTAAGCTCTTCCCATTCACAGAGCTTTTCCCACACATTATCCAGTTTAGTCCTCATACCTACACCACGAGGTGAGCCCAGCAGGAGTGATCATTAAGTCCACTCTAGAGTAGAAGGAACTAAAGTTCTGAGCAGCTAAACGATTTGGCCAAGGTCACAGAGCTTATTAATTGGTCCAGGGGAGACTTGAATCCAGCTCCTCTAAGGGCAGAGTTTTTTTCCCTACCTTATTCCTGAGTCGGGGTTTGGACAAACTGGCTTTGCTAGAGGAAAGCACAATTGGTAACAGAGCAGGCAGCCCAGCTTAGCGCGGTCAGGGGCACAGAGCTGCCCTTGAATGGCCTAGAGAATGGCACTCAGAAAAGTGCTGGCATCTATGTACTTACGAAAAGTGTTAGTTATTATTATTATGTGGCACAAAAGTGTTCTGGGCCGTGTTGACTCAAAAACCAGGAAACACTATCTGGCAAGTTCAAGTTTTAGTCGGAACTTTTTTCTTTTTAATATCAGGATTGAATTGGAGGCCTGTATGTATCTTTGTTGTGAAGCAAGCCTCTCAAAGGTCACCAGGCCACCAAGGGCAGGGCCCGAATGGCTTGATCTCAGAGCCTTCCTGCCTGGTGGAGGATGTGCTTCTCTGACCTCTGGCAAATCCTGTGACCTTGGCAGAGGTGAGTCTGTCCTGTTGGAAGGGGTGGGGTTAGAAACCAGCTTGGGTGTTACAGGTGAGAGCTCTGCGTTTGCGGGTGTCAGCAGCACATGACTCGGAGGATAATTGCTGTTTGCCACAGGTCCTGGGGACTTTTGACTCACCTGTCTTGGCTAAATGGCACTGTTAAGAGGCCTGAGAAGGAGGAAATGTAAAGAGCACAGAGTTTGAAAACCAGGAGACAGATTCCCATGTCCTCAGCTGACCCAGCCAGAGTAGGAGCCTGAATTCTAGAAAAGGGTCCAGTGGCACAGCTGGTTTCTAATGCAGCTTCCCATTCCTAGCGGAAGCTGCTTGCATCCCATGAGGGCAGGAGCAGGGACATGAGGGCAGGTGGAGGGTCTAGGCAGCCAGGGGACCCAGATGCCCAGTCTCGCCCAGTCCTGGAGGGTAGTCCTTGGATGTTGCCTCTGTATGCATCTCTCTGATCTAAACTTGTTGAAGATTTTTTTTTGCTGGCTCACATTTTCCCAGTTTACAAGTGAGTGTGGCCCTGGAGAGGGTTGGATCCAGCCACTGAATTCATTTTAATAAACACTGAGAGATTGATTGAGGGGTTATAAGCTTGCTCAGGGTACAGGGTACAGCGTGATAAAGCCTCCACCTTTGCACTGAGGGAGACCAGGGTCTCTACTTTGCCCCGCCCTCTTTCCATCTTCTTCTCCATGTGTTCCCTACGCCACCCCCTGCCACTGAGGATGCCACACTACTGCCTGCCCTGATGCCTTTGCACATGCTGTTCCAGCTGCTTAGATGTTCTTCCTCCATCCCCACCCCTACCTCCAAAGTACCCAACCTTCAACACTGAACATCATGAATAATTCATATTTATTGAGGACCTACTAAGGACCAGGCACTATTCTAAGCATTTTATGTCCATCATCCTCTGAGTGCTCAAAGCAACCCTGTGAGGTTGGTATTGTTATCACCCCATTTTAAGGGTGAGGTCATGGAAGCTGGCACAACTAGTTACAGGTAGTTACAGGTGGCAGGGCTAGGTTCAAAACCCAGCCAAACAGCCCCTAATATCACCCAGGGAAGTGAAAGGCTCACTACACCCCAAGATGCAAGTAATGAATGGACTCAAACTCAGAGTTCCCTCTGCCCTTTGCACATACAGTAGTGCTGGTCCATACCTCATTCTGGTGTAACTACTGTTCATGACTGTTGCCCCGTGTAGGAACCTCTGCAGAGTCAGTGTTCTGTTTGATCTTTGAATTTCCAGAGCCTAGCAGAGTGCCTGGTATGCATAACATACTCAAAAAAATGTTGACTAATATTGAATAAATGTTGAGTGAATGAATAAAGATAAATAGGCAAATAACAGTAGACAGATTATGACAAATACTAGAAGAGGGATCTGAACAAAAACATGAAGAGTTTGGAGCAGGAAGTGGTCACATCTGGGTGGGGAATCAGGAAAGCTTTTCTGAGGGAAGGGGAGGTGGTGCTTGATCTGAACCTTAGGCCTGGTTGGGTTTCAGCATAGTGAGAAGAGAGGGAGGGAGTCAGATGAGGGAACAGACAAGCAAAGGCCTAGGGCCCAAGTACAGGGCGTGCTCACAGCTGGGGGTTAGGGGGAACACAGCAGCATGCTGGGCAGCAGTGGGAGAAGAGGGTAAGTGGAATATGCTGGTGTTATGGGTTGAATTGTGTCCCCCCAACGATGTTGAAGTCTTAACCCCCAGTATCTGTGAATGTGACCTTATTTGGAAATAGGATCTGTGCAGGAGATCAAGTTAAGATGAGGTCTGTCCAATGTGATTGGTGTCCTTACACGAAAAAAAGGGAGATTTGGACAGAGATAGACTGGCACACCGGAAGAGCACCATGTGAAGAGGAAGGCAGAGATTGGAGTGATGCATCCACAAGCCGAGGAACACCGAAGCTTGACTGCAAACTGCCAGAAGCAAGGTGTGAGTCCTGGAACAGATTCTCCCTCACAGCCCCCAGAAGGAACCACCCTGCGCACACCTTGATCTCTGACTTCTAGCCTCTAGAACTGTAAGAGAATACATCTCTGTTAAGCCTCCCAGTTTGTGGTGCTTTGTTGCGGCAGCCCTGGGCGACTAGTACAGCTGGGGAGGGTCTCCCCTGGCCAGCCGGGGGTTTGGTCCTTGGCAGCCAGTGGGAAGTCAGTGAAGGCTTCTGGGAAGGAATGGTCGCCTTTGGATATTTGCCGGTGTGTTCTACCCTGATGAGAGTAGAGGATTCTCTAGGTGGAAAGGTCAGTGGTAGCCAGCATGGAAACAGGCTGAAGGAAGCTATTAATGGATTGCACAGCATGGGCTCAGCTCTCAAGCAGGTGCTGTGAGTAAAAGTTACTGTGTCTGCACTTCACTGCTTACAGTGGAGCTGAGGGGCAGGACAAACATGCAGGGACAGTGGTGAGCAGCATAGCTCAAGTATGGCCTCCCGGTGATCCAGCATTGGGAGAGAGTAGCGCATGACTACGGCTAGAGCAGAGCGGGGTGCATGGCAGCAGCAGCCCTCCTGCTGGCTCGTTTGGGCCTGGGGTGGCTCATCAGATCAGGGGCTCAGGTCTTTTAGGGTTCCAAGCTACAAAATACAATTCTAACTTGAGCAAAAAGAGGCATTTATTGGGCATATATAATCAGTGTGTGAATAATGGCAAATAAAGGTTGAATGAATGGAGATGAGTTGGCAAATAATTATATGCAAGTCAGTGACAAATACTAAAAGAAAGATCTGAACAAAATGCTACAAGGCAGGATGTGACCACATCTGTTGGAGGTATCCAGAACCGTCTCCGGAGGGACACTCCCGAATGGAAGGAATGGCTGCCCTCACGAAGGACAAGAACGGGCAGCTCTGGGGAGTGGAGTGGGAACTCTGGAAGTCTCTAGAGGGTGGCCATCGATGTGGCATCTCTGATTGTCTCCCCCAGGACGCCAATTCTCAGGAGAGAACTGATTGGCTTAGCTTGGGCCATGGGCTTACCCCCCTGGGGGCGGGGCCTGTGATGGGCAGTTCAGGTCAAAGGCACTAGTTCCCCAAAGGAAAAGAAGAGGGGACAATTCACCAGAACCAGGTGGAAAAGCAAGGGATTCTAGGCAGGCAAGACAGCTAACACCCTGTGCAGGAGAGGAGAGGGCTTGAAATTCAGGAGGTTGAATGACGAAGGAAAGAGTTGGAATGAGTCACGGATGAGACTCAGGCAGGGAGGAGACACACCTGGTGGGAGCCCAGTGCCAGTGTAGGAGTAGTGGACACCTATCCTTTCGTTGGCCCAGAAGCCACACCTCACACCCCTCCCCTCCTTCTGAGAACTTTCTCTCCCCTTCCCTGCCGCCACGCACATCTCCGTGGTTCCCGTGGAAGGCTATGTGACATCCCATCCTAGTGGATCAGTCGGGGCTGGCAGCAGACCCCGCTTGAGCCAACCACGGTAATCAGCCCTTCACCCCAAATCCTTCCTAGTAGGTCTCTAAGGGAGTTTGAATTAGATTTCTGCCCCTGGTAGTTGCCTAGATTTAGGGTCCTATCTTTTGCACAGTTCCTGCTCTCAGGGAGCTCAAAATAAAGCAAGAGAGACAACAATTAGAAACGTAGCTAGAAAACAACGTAAATATGCCTATCCCATAGACTTGCACAGTGAGCACACAGGTAAATACTTACAAGTCATATACATGCATTCGTGTACAAAGGTACTGGAAACATGAAACTTCATAGCAGAAGAAGGGCATTCCAGGAGAGAGAATAGCTTGAGCAAAGAGTGGAAGTAGGAAAGGACTTGTCAGTTTTGGAGGATTTAGTCCAGCGTGACCGGAGTATAGCGTACATGACAGGAAGCAGCCAGAGAGGAGGCGAGTGTCACTCGCATCGTTCAGGTTTGGACTTCATTCTTAGACGTGGGGAGGAATGGAGAGCCAGGTAGGGAGCTGTGCTTTATGAACAGCACGCAGCAGTGATGTGGAGATGCGTACAGTGTTGGGGAGAAACCGTGCTCTGGTGATCAAGCCCCCTCCCCTGTCAGGTGGGCAGGAGGAGAACCCCAGAGCTAATGCGAGCTCGGGGGCCAAGGGGACTCGGCAGCCAGAGGGCTGACGCCATGGGCAGTGTCTGGAGATGTGCTGAGGGTCAGGCCAGCAGCTCCCAAACTGGGTCATCAGTCCAGAGGGCTAGTTGTCAAGGAGTGGAGGCACAAAGGGGAAGTTGGGAAGGGAGTAGAGGTTGGAAAGAAGGAAAAGCCAAAAGCAAGGAGTGGCAGAGCTGGCGAATAGGAAGTGAGAAAAAATTCTGGAGCTAGGGTGGGCTCCCTCTGGCTCTTCATGCCCTCTCAGAGGGAATTGCAGGAGCCCCCAGGTCCACTTAAAGGGGCCTGAACTGGACAGAAGCAGAGTAAACAGCAGGAGGCTCTTTTCCTAGTTTAGGCAAGAGTTGATAAGGATCTAGGACAGTGGTGGTAGGTATAAAGGGGAGGAGATAGCCCAGAAGCATGTTTTAATTTAAATTTTAATAGAAAATACGTTCTCACGGTTAAAAATAAAAAATATTAGAAAGTATTCAGGGGAAAGCCTGGTTCCCACCCTGACAGCTAACCTTTATTATTAGATTTGGCGTGTTTTCCCAGTTTTTTTTTACAACATAAATAAACAAAATGAGTATCTATTATTACTTCTTTTTTTACTCAATTCTATAAACACTGTTTTACACTTTGCTTTTTTTCCCACTTAATATCTTTGAGATCTTTATAATACACAGAAAACAGCGTTTGTGTAATATTTCCTTGTGTGAATAAAGCAGAATTTATTTAACCAATCCCCTGTTGATGGACACTTGAGTTTTTCCCAATCTATTTCTATCACAGACACCATCCCAAAGAATAGCCTTCATTATTTCCCATGTGTGCAGAGATTTCTGTAGGATAGACTCTGAAGGTGGGATGGCTGCATCAGAGGACATATGCTTTGATAATTTTGATAAAGTTGCACATTACCCTCTATAGGGGTTGTACAAATGTATACAACCAATAGCAGTATGTGAGAATGCCTGTTTCCCCAGACTTGTTAGTAAAGTATATTATCAGACTTTGGATTTTTGCCAGTCTAATGGGTGAAAATGGTATTTCATAATTTTCAACTGCATTCTCTTATTACGAATGTGATTGAGAAATGTTTTCATATATTTATGAGTCATTTGCATTTCCTTTCTGTGAACTATTTGTTCATATTCTTTGCCTAGTTTTCATTTGGGTTGTGGCCTTTTTCTTCTACAATCAATTTCTAGGAGTTTTTGAACCAGGGTGGCCATAAGATGTGGAAACAAAAGTGAATATACATTATAAATAGTTTATTAATATATTACAATACATATTATATTCAGTGACATTTCGTGATATGTTCCGTGTGTTATCCCTCATTAGCAACTGCTGTGCAAAATGGCAATGGCTGTTGTATATAAATGTCACATCTCTATCAATTCCACATAGGCACATGCCTCTCTGATGCACTACCACAGATTTTTTGCATCTCTTATTTTCACAGAATAAATCTATACCTCTAGCACACTCCAAAGAAACATATCAAGGACTTCCACTTCCAGCTGTGATGGAGTAATGGGCAGATTTATCCTCCTGCCTTAAACAACTAAACACCTGAACAAAACATATGAAACAATGGTATTAAGACACTGGACAACAGCTAGCATAGAGAAAGGAAACAAACAAGATGAGCCCTGTGACTTTCTTAGCTTACTGACTAAAGAGAATTTTCAGTCTACAAAACACAGAGCAGGTACCCAAACAGAGCCTGGGAGTCCTTCTGAGCTTAGAAAACAGAGTTCAGGTTAGGGGAGGCCAATGTGTCTGGAATTTGTGGGGCAGAATACTGGAAAAGAGAGCTTTACACAGAGCGAACACTCTGGAGCTCTGAGGAGGGTTCCCCTCAAGTCTTTAGCTGAGTACTGATCCGTGCAGGCAGGTATGAAAACTAAGGTCAGGGAAAAACCACTAAAATGGATCAGTCAGAACAATTGCAGAGCTCACACAGGACCAGGAATAGTTCATGTTCCCACTAGCCAGCCATTTCCAAACAGCCAGAGTGGAAAGCCTTCCTAATACCAAAGGCATTAAGTAGAGTCCTCAGAAGGGTATTTCCTTAGCAGTGGGCAAAGTCAGCCCTAGACTTAAGGCTCTTCTAGGTCCATCTAACACAGCTTAAAATCAAGCATCAAGAGGATCAAATATTTTCAAGGAACTTGACTACATCCCAAAACAAAATCTAAAATTACTTAAAGGAATATTTAAAAGCTCTAGCACCCAGCAATGTAAAATTTACAATGTCTAGCATCTAAAAGAAAAATCCTATACATGCAAGGAAGCAGGAGAACGTGATCCAAAATATGCAGGGGGAAGAAAATCAACAGACCTGGAAATGACAGAGATGACAGAATCAACAGACAGCATGGTAAAACAGCTATTATACATACATGCCATATGTTCAAGGTAGAAGAAAGCATGAGCATATTAAAGAGAAATAGGGAATCTATAAAAAAGATCCAAATCAAACTCCTAGAGATGAAAAATATAAAATCTAAAATGAAAAATACACGGGATACAGTTAACAGCATTTAGATACTGCAGGAAAATAATCAGTGAACTTGAAAGTATAGCAATAGAAACTAATGAAAATAGAAGGCAGAGAAAAAAACTACAGAAAAAAAAAAAATGAACAGGGCATCTCAGTGACCTGTGAGGCAACAACTAGCAAACTAATATATGTATAATTGGAGTCCCAAAAGGAGAGTAGAGAAAAAATTGGGGCAGAAAATATCTGAAGGAATAATGGCCTATATTTTTCTGGATTTGATGAAAACTATAAACCTAAAGATTCAAGAAGCTTCACAAACCCCAATCAGAAGAAGCGTGAAGAAACACCAAGGAACAACATACTTGAAATAAAGAACAAGTCAAGAGCAGCTGAGGATGGGGAAGACAGTGAAAGGGAAAATAACTGTCAACCTATACTCAGAGAAAATCTACTTCAAAAACAAAAATGAAATAGACTTTTTCAGATATACAAGAGCTGAAAGAATTCACTACCAGCAGACCTGCACTGCAAGAAATTAAAAAAAAAAAAAGTCCTTGAGCAGAAGAATAATGATAACCAGATGGAAATTTGGATCTACACAGAATAAAAAGCACAGGAAATAGCAGATATGTGAGCGAATATAAAAGACGCTTATTTAACAAAAAAGTAGTAATCAAAGATGTTCAATCTATAAAAAGTAAAATAATATAATTCATGTTTCCAGAGATCATCACCAGTCTGTATATTAGGGAGACCTGTTCTATGTCTGTGATATAAGTTGTAGTTGGCTTTTCCCAGTTAGTTGTTTGCTAATGATGCTTTATTTGTTTGTTTGCTTGTTTGTTTTGGTTTCATGCCCTAACAGAACTTTTTTATTTTTAGGTAGTTGAATTTATCAATCTTTTCTTTTATGACTTTCAGATTGGGGGATTATAGTTAGAAAGGCTTCTCTACCGCAAAGTTATAAAGGAAATCTCCTAGAAAGGGCTCGATATCTGAGAAAAAGAATCAAGTTGACTGAGGTTTCTGACTTGGGTACTGACCAAATGGTGATGCCATTTACTGAGTCAGGGAACCTGGAGCAAGAGCTGATTTGGGAAGTGAAATAATGAGCCGCATTTGGACAGGTTGAGTTTGAGGTGCTGCAGAACAGTCAAATGGAGATGTCCCGTGGGCATCGGGAAGCATGAGCATGGAACTCACAAGAAAGGCGTGGGGGGGAGGTATAACTGGGTGTCATCAATGCAATTTGATGCAGGATGGCATTATGGATATATCTTGTCCAAGGACAGTAAAGGTAATAAATGGGTAAAAGATCAAGGATGAAAATGTTGGGAGGATAAAAATTTTCAAAATGGGAGGAGGGAGGAAGAGGATCAAGGGAAAGAGACAGAGAAAACTTGGTCTGAGAAGGAGGTAGAAGGCCAGGAGAAGCAGAGAGTAAAAAGTAGGGTCATGGAGTGAAGGGAAGAGAGTGAAAGAGAAGAAGGCCAGGTGGAGAAAAGAGGGAAGAGAGAGAGAACAACCAGGGGAGTGTTAAAAATCACCCAGGGTGGATCCTGGAGCAGAATGAGGGGAGAATGAATGGAAATGAGTGTTTATTATGTTCTATGTGTGTGGCACTGGGCTAGATATTTACAAAATTACTCCATTAAATACTTATAGAATTAATTTCTTAAAAAAATTAACTGATCAATCTTTGTTTCTCCTTATTACCAAAGAAGTAAACACACTTATTAAAAATAAATTAAACATAGGCAGAACACTCTATGACATAAATCACAGCAAGGTCCTTTTTGACCCACCTCCTAGAGAAATGGAAATAAAAACAAAAGTAAACAAATGGGACCTAATGAAACTTAAAAGCTTTTGCGCAGCAAAGGAAACCATAAAGAAGACCAAAAGACAACCCTCAGAATGGGAGAAAATATTTGCAAATGAAGCAAGTGACAAAGGATTAATCTCCAAAATTTATAAGCAGCTCATGCAGCTTAATAACAGAAAAACAAACAACCCAATCCAAAAATGGGCAGAAGACCTAAATAGACATTTCTCCAAAGAAGATATACAGATTGCCAACAAACACATGAAACAATGCTCAACATCATTAATCATTAGAGAAATGCAAATCAAAACTACAATGAGATATCATCTCACACCGGTCAGAATGGCCATCATCAAAAAATCTACAAACAATAAATGCTGGAGAGGGTGTGGAGAAAAGGGAACCCTCTTACACTGTTGGTGGGAATGTAAATTGATACAGCCACTGTGGAGAACAGTATGGAGGTTCTTTAAAAAGCTACAAATAGAACTACCATATGACCCAGCAATCCCACTACTGGGCATATACCCTGAGAAAACCATAATTCAAAAAGAGTCATGTACCAAAATGTTCATTGCAGCTCTATTTACAATAGCCCAGAGATGGAAACAACCTAAGTGTCCATCATCGGATGAATGGATAAAGAAGATGTGGTACATATATACAATGGAATATTACTCAGCCATAAAAAGAGACGAAATTGAGCTATTTGTAATGAGGTGGATAGACCTAGAGTCTGTCATACAGAGTGAAGTAAGTCAGAAAGAGAGAGACAAATACCGTATGCTAACACATATATATGGAATTTAAAAAAAAAAATGTCATGAAAAACCTAGGGGTGAAACAGGAATAAAGACACAGACTTACTAGAGAATGGACTTGAGACTATGGGGAGGGGGAAGGGTAAACGGTGACAAAGCGATAAAGAGGCATGGACATATATACACTACCAAACGTAAGGTAGATAGCTAGTGGGAAGCAGCCGCATAGCACAGGGAGATCAGCTCGGTGCTTTGTGACCGCCTGGAGGGGTGGGATAGGGAGGGTGGGAGGGAGGGAGACGCAAGTGGGAAGAGATATGGGAATATATGTATATATATAACTGATTCATTTTGTTGTGAAGCTGAAACTAACATACCATTGTAAAGCAATTATACTCCAATAAAGATGTTAAAAAAAATAAATAAAGAGAGGATGCTGAGGGAAAAAAATAAAAAAATAAAAATAAATTAAATGATACAGATACATAACACAGAAATTTGAAGTCCCTGGGGGGCTTCCCTGGTGGCACAGTGGTTGACAGTCCACCTGCCGATGCAGGGGACACGGGTTTGTGCCCCGGTTCGGGAAGATCCCACATGCCGCGCAGCGGCTGGGCCCATGAGCCGTGGCCGCTGGGCCTGCGCATCCGGAGCCTGTGCTCCGCAACGGGAGAGGCCACAGCAGTGAGAGGCCTGTGTACCGCAAAAAAAAATAAAATAAAATAAAGTAAAGTCCCTGGGAATGCCACCCTTGAGGTATAATCACCAGTATGAGTGTGGTGTATGTGCTTCTGGATGCTTCCATGCATATACTAACATTCATTATTTATTAACCTCTACTTACTGTATTGTAACTGACCTTTTTAAAAACATTTCTTAAATATCTTTTCATTTTTGGTATATATACATTTATTGCATCATTTTTAATAGCTATATAATATTTTCCAATGGATTTTGCCTAATTTATCTAATTATTCCTTGAATTATTTCTAATTTTTCCTATTAAAAATTATGCTTCAATAAGCATTCTGGAACACAGGTACTTGAATATATATGCCAGAACGTATGCAAGTTCTATTCTAGTAATTGTCAAAGGTTTGCACATTTTGGTATAGTAGATATTGCCTAATTCCTCTCCAGAAAGGATGTACTAATTCATAGTCCTAACAACAGTATATGAAAGTGCCTGTTTTCTTACCAACACTGGGTATCAAAAACCATCTAAAATCCTTGTCACTATGCTATTTCTTTGTTCTTTTAATTTTCATTCCTTTAACTATTAGTGAGGTTGACCATCTTTTCATCTGTTTATTGAACATTTACATTTTTTCTTTTGAAAATTGTTGGGACTTCCCTGGAGGTCCAGTGGTTAAGACTCAACACTTCCACTTCAGGGGGCATGGGTTCGATCCCTGGTTTAAAAAAAAAAAAGAAACAAACAAAAGAAAAGAAAAAAAATTGTCCATGCATATTCTTTATCTATTTTTCTAATAGCAGTCTTTTAAAAAAATATTTATTTATTTGGCTGCGTGGGTCTTAGTTGCGGCACGTGGGATCTTTTAGTTGCGGCATGCGGGATCTAGCTCCCTGACCAGGGATCAAATCCAGGCCCCCTGCATTGGGAGCATGGAGTCTTAACCATGGGACCACCAGGGAAGTCCCAGCAGTCTTTTCTGTTATTGAATTCTATAAGCCCTTCACACATTATAGAAACTAGCACCTTTGACTGTCATATATATTGCAAACATTTTTTCCCAAGTTGACTCATTCTCCCTCCCCCACCCCCGTGTGTGTGTGTGTGTGTGTGTGTGTGTGTGTGTGTGTGCACGCGCGCGCGCGCACGCGCATATGTATATTTCTCTTTTTCTTTTATTATTTAGGAACTTAACTCTTCATGTAATAAGATTTATCAATCATTTCCTTTATGGGAGCTGGGTTTCATATGAATATCAGGCTTAGAAAGTCTTTCCCAATTTCCAAATAATAACAATGCTCATCGATATTTTCTTCTAATACTTTAAAAGTTTCACATTTCACATTTAAGCTTTGATCCATCTGCAATTTTATATTTGGACTGAGGTAGGAATAAATGTTTATTTATTCAATTGGCTATCTAGCTGTCCCAATAATATCTAGTGAACTGTCCATTCTCCTCATTTGGTTTTAAATACCAACTTTTTCATACACTAAAATTGGATGTATTTTATCTCCATTTCACAAGTAAGAAAACAGAATCTCAAAGAGATTACGTAACTTGTTTGAAGTTGCATAGGGAGCTAGCAATTGAACCCAGGTTTGGAAACCAAGTCTATACTGTATTCAGCATAACCTGCCTCTCACAGAGGGGGCAAGGAAAGTTTAACAAAATTCAATGACTGGCTGGAGGGAAAAGGGAAGGTCACTTCAGCAGTGAACCCAGCAGTCATGCTGGACTGAAAGTCCGGAAAGTTGATCTTTTAAGCTGGTTTTAAGAGGAAAGATGCTGAATGTGATGATGAGTAGAGTTTGGGATACTGCATATCACAGTGGAGGTGGTACCCAGTGGAGGAGTACCAGATGAAAATTTCCAGAACTGGAGTTCAGGAGAAGAGACAGAGCATGAGTAGTGATGGGTGGTCGTGGGGAGGACGAGAGAACGAGGTGCTGAGGCTGACTCCCAGGTTTCTGGCTTGAGCAACTTGTGGGGTGGAGGTGCTGTCTCCATCTTGACAGGGCAAATAAGGAGAAACACGTTGGCGGGGGGTGAACGACGAGTTCTCTTTGGATTGGAGGAGCTTGTTGAGTTCCCCAGTAAGTAGTTAGATACACAGGCCTGGAGGTCAGCATAAGCTCTTTCCTGAGGAAAGGTGAAGTGGTAAAAAAGGGGCAGGCCAAAAGGGAAGGAGGGAATCAGAAAAATAAATTTGAAAGGAAAAAAAGGACCATTAATTGCTGGGGAATAGAACAGGGAGACTGAATCCTTACGAAGCAGCCAAATATGTATTACCAAGAAGTAAGGATTTTTAGATGAAGTAAGGAAATCCATCAGCTGACTCACCAATGACAATCTATAAAAGGTGAGTACTCATATGATTGCCAACCTTTGTTGTAAAGCTTTTGTCTCACTGCTGCAGGCTGGCTGAGTTTATTATGCTGTCCTGAGGAAAGGGGGCCAGGAGAGGAAAGAGAGCCACCATGGTACCTGCTCACTCCTCGTACAGGGAGTAGTAACGGGCAGTCCCAGACAGGCCTAAATTGTGGTGGTCCAGACCCAGATTGGAACCAGAGGAGAAAGCTCTCACTGAGGCTTGGAGTAATCATGAGTAGCCTTCTAAAGGCTGAGTAGGATCTGAAGCACTGGGAGCAAGATTAGTGAGGTAGGGCGAGGCCAGCCTGAGGACAACCTGGAAACTCAGGCCTCATTCAGACCTAACAGGGATCAGAAGCAGGGATCCTTGAAGGTTTATGAGCAAAGGAATAGCACTGAGAAGGTGGCATTCTGGGAGGAATTGTCAATGCCAGGTAGGAGAGACAGAAAGCTGGAAAGTACAGAGGTGGCTTTTTGGGGATGTTCATTTAGCAAACATTTCCTGGGAACCAAGTACATACCAGATACTAGGTATAGCCACAGAGATGAAGAGAAGAACAAAGATCTGGGAGAAGAATTAAGAAAGGCTTTCCAGGGAAGCTGGGTTTTGCGGGATAAATGGAATTTGCCACTTAAACTCTTGACTGCTTAAAAATGCCTTTCTTGAGCCTTCTCTGGTGGTGCAGTGGTTAAGAAGCCGCCTGCTAATGCAGGGGACACTGGTTCGATCCCTGGTCCGGCAAGATCCCACATGCCGCGGAGCAACTAAGCCCATGTGCCACAACTACTGAAGCCCGCGTGCCTTAGAACCCACGTGCCGCAACTACTGAGCCCGCGTGCCGCCAACTACTGAGCCCGCATGCCGCAACTACTGAAGCCCTCGTGCCTAGAGCCTGTGCTCTGCCACAAGAGAAGCCACCGCAATGAGAAGCCCAAGCACCACAGCGAAGAGCAGCCCCCGCTCACTGCAACTAGAGAAAGCCCACACGCAGCAAGAAAGACCCAACACAGCCAAAAATAAAAAAGCTTTTATTTATCTCTAGAAACACATACAAAAAAGTCAAGCAGTACAAAGGGACATGCACTAATTCTCCAATACAAGTTGGCCCGCAGTGCCCTCCTCCTGAAAAAGCAGCCACAATCATTAGTTTCTAGCACAGAACAGTGATGAAATTCACAGATTCTGGTACCAACCTGCCTGGCTTCAGATCTCAGCTCCACCACTTGCTAGATGGTCACCTTGGGCAAGCAGCTTAACTTGGCTGTACCTTAGTTTCCTCAATCACATGAAGAGGATGATGACAATAGGACCTACTTCCAGGATTGTTGGAAGAGTTAAAATGTATAAAGAGCTCAGAACGATGCCTAGCACATAATGAATACAAAGTACATGTCCTCCTATTAGTGCTCCAAGTGTGAGATGTGTATGTTTATAACCACTCGGTATGGATGGGGATGAAATAAGATAACGCATATAAAATACTTAGTATGGTATTCAGCAAAAAAAGTTTTCAAAAAATGCCAATCGTTGTCCTCATCAGTGCAGCAGTGTAGCCAGTCAAATGGCCAGAGCTTCTGCCCAGGATGTTCGTCTATACATGTGTGTTGAACAAGTGAATGAAGGAGTGAGTGGGTGAATTAATCTTTTACCTTATAGTCATAAGATTACCTATATTAGTTCCATGTTTCTGATCCTGATTTTTTTAAGTGCAAAAGTAGGAAGAGAAAGGTTCTCTCTGTACCAGAGCATCTTTGCACCATTTTCCACCTTCTTTGCATCCTCTTCACCACGGAGTCTAAGAGCCTGGGAACTACAGATCCCAGAATCCCTTGCTAGCAGGGATTTGGGTTAGATGGCACTAATGAGAGGTACCTGTGCAAGATCTGGAAGGAGGAAGAGAAGAGCTAACATGAGATTTTGTAGTGGCCTCTAGGAATTTGCCTGAAACTCACCTACTATGGTCTGCAGAGAGCTGTTATTATCACTGCAGTCTCCTATGATTCTTATAGCTTCCTGACTATCTGAAAGCTAACAGCTGATCTTTAGGGCTGGTTTGCCTTTACTTTTGTTCCTCCAGCCCTTTCAGCAGTTATGTTCCACTTAAGTCCCTGTATTAAGCCCCTTCCTGCTTGAAAAACCTGAGTGGTGTCTGTCTCCCTGACTGAACCATAACTAAACATTTCCTTTTTATTAGGAAAGAAAAACTTTCCCAGAAATCCACCATCAGACTTTTACTCATGTCTAATTGGCTGGAAGTGGTCATAAACCCCAGCCAGTTAGCAAAGGATTACCGTAACAGGCCTAACCCAGTCATGAGTCACCCCTCCTCCACCCTCCCCAGGGCTGGGCATATTGCTGCCTCACACCTCAACAAAGAAGAGGTACAGGGCTACTGTGCAGGCACCTGTAGTTTCTGCTCCTCGGTGTTTTGGAGACCCCAGTCTTATTTGGAAGGTCCTAATAAGAAAGTTGGACTGGGAGTGGGGTTTATCTTTCAGGTCTGGCTGATGGTAGTAACGAATGTCTAAGGAACTGGGCTTCACGATCAAGCTGAGAACCCATTAAAAAAGAATCAATGTGTTTGTATTGATTTGAGGTGAGCATTTATATTTTCTTCTCTGCAAGGCTAGGCATTCTTGGGACATATTAAAAAATAAAAGTACAGAGAAATAAAACAGAACTGAAAATTATTCATATGTTATTCATTGAAAGACTGAATAATGTCTCTCACAGCTATCCTATGTTTTAATTAAAAAAAATAATAATCACTTTCATAGCATTTACAGTGTGCCAAGCATTTTTCTAAATGCTTTCTGCACATTAAATCGTTTAATCCTCCCAATAATATAAGGTCAATCCCCCCAATAATATATGTACCCAAGGTCACACAGCTTTATGTGATAGAGCAGAGATCTGAACCCAGGCAGTCTGGGTCAGAGGTCACGTTCAGAACAAATGAATGAGTGAATGAATCCACCCCATGGTATGAGCTGGGTGTGAGCTATACTGCTTCTTGAATGTTTGTAGCTGCTGTGTGGTTAACAAGCTATAAGTGCATTACTGAATTCAAGGTGGCTTTTTGTCATTATATATTTTATTCATCAATAGATGCTAAATAAAAAACAATTACAGGAGGAGCCATGGCATTTTTTTCATGTTTGTATTCGTTTCCAGTTGCTGCTGTAACAAATTACCACAAATTTGGGACCTCCCTGGCGGTCCAGTGGTTAAGACTCCACACTCCCAACACAGAGGGCCCAGGTTCGATCCCTGGTCAGGGAACTAGATCCTATACACATGCTGCAACTAAGAGCCCACATACCGCAACTAAGATCCAGCACAGCCAAATACATAAATAAATATTTTTCTAAAAATTACCACAAATTTAGCAGTTTTAAACAACACAAATGTACTCTTTCACAGCTCTGGAGGTCAGAAATGTAAAATCAACACAGATGCATCTCTCCTGGAACCTCTAGGGGAGAATCTGTTTCTTTGCCTTTTCCAGGTTCCAGAGGTCGCTTGCATTCCTTCGATCATGGCCGTTCTTCCATCTTCAAAGCCAGGAATATAGTGTCTTCTCTGCTCTCTGTCCTCCTGCCTCCCTCTTCTAAGAAGCTTTGGGATTACATTGGGCCCACCAGGTAATCCAGGAGAAGCTTCCCATCCCAAGATCCTTGACTAAATCATCTCTGTAAAGTCCTTTTGACCATGTGAGATTACATATTCCCAGGTTCCAGAGATCTGGACATCACTATCTTTGAGGGGACATTATTCACACTACTGTAATGTCATAAAGAGATCCTACCCCTGGAAAAGGCGAAAGAGACCTCTACTAACACAATGAGTCCATCGTACGAATGGGAGGCGGCAGAGGTCATCCTTTGAAGGCCTAAGCCCTTCCCTAACTCCTTCCCACTTGTAGCTGGCGGAGCTGGTGAACTCCTGGGCTCTGAGCAGAGAAGGGGAGCAGGTCCTGAGGGGCACAGCAGCCAGTCTCCCAGAGTGCCCCTGCCCTTGGCTCGACTTGGTGGGGCCAGCTTTGAGGGGCCTTTCCAGGAGAGCCTTGTTTCCCACAAGGAAATTTAGGGAGGGACAGCGGCCCCAAAACAAGAACTAGTGAAAGTGAAAGCTCTGAAGACATCCAGGTGGGCTTTGCATCTCTCAGGAGGGTCCCTCAGATTTCAGCAGCCGCGGGATGCACCGTGTGGTCCAGGGAAGGGGGTGCAGGGAAAACCTGCCACGAGAGCCTGGGCGGGCGCAGCTTCACTGTGTCTTCCTTGAGGGTTTGGGGAGTGGGCTGAGGGAGTCTTGGCAGATGCGTGGTCAGCATGGTCCGGTCAGTGGGTGGAGAGTTGGGGTGCAGAGGGGCAGACGGGGGGCTCCTGCTGCCTCTCCCCTGGAGAAGCTCAGCCTTGGCATGGCCATGGGTCACGCTCCAGCATCCCCAGAGTCCCTAACAACAAACGTTTATCCAGATCTCTTACATGAGGCCTGGGACCGTGAGTAAGGCACGTGGGCTGGGATGAGGGTGGGGCGAATGTTGCTACCAAGAGATACGTTTTTCTGTGTCCTGCCCTCTGTGGCTTCCCGTCTATGCGAGGAGACAAGGCGTGAACACAGAACGGCCACAGCACGTACGACAGGCCACTGAGGACTCTCACTTTTACGTGGAAATCACGAAGAACAATGAAGTTGGTTGCTCTGTGCAGAGCGCGTCCCCCGATCCCCCCGTGAATCTCATCCTGCAGGAGCAGTCCCAATAAAGCTCTTTCCAGAGGCTTCCTGTCACACCAGCTGAAACAGGTATTCCCCAGGGTACTCCTTCTCCCGGAAGCAGTACGTGCGGAGCTCTTCGTGCCTGCCAGGAAGTTTCCTCTTCACCGCCCTGCTGTGCGCGAACTCTATCAAACAAGAGTTCAGGTCTGCACGCTGCCTGCCTGTGAGCACAGCTGGGCCGGTGGCACACAGCTGCCAGCTGCAGAGGGTTTGTTTTCCTAGCAGCCCTCCCCATTCTTGATAACGGCAGCCTGGGGCCCAGCTCCGGTCGATTATTTGCCCACGGGTGCCAGCCAGTTATGTTTGTTCCTGGCCCCTCGTGAGTTGGAATCCAGTGGATCACCACACCCCCGACTCCACTTTCTTCAGAGTCCAGCCTTGCCTGAACTACCAGAACCTTCCCCTCGCTAAGCAAGGGGCTGGGGAATGTAGGCCGGTCCCCAGGAACTGAGTCAGGGAAGAGAAGGGGTTACAGAAAACACAGGGGAAGAGAGAGACCGTTGAGAAAGCTGTCAGAGCCGACCTTCCTCACGCCAGTGGGCAAGGCTCCAACCAGTTTGGGTTCTGTCCCTGAAGGCCAGAGCTGTGAGGAGGGCACTTACCCAGCTTACCCTCCTGAGCAAAGAGTCCTGGCATGGAGCTACCTAAAGATGCCCAAGACCGGGCTTCCCTGGTGGCGCAGTGGTTGAGAATCTGCCTGCCAATGCAGGGGACACGGGTTCGAGCCCTGGTCTGGGAAGATCCCACATGCCGCGGAGCAACTAGGCCCGTGAGCTACAACTACTGGGCCTGCGCGTCTGGAGCCTGTGCTCTGCAACAACAGAGGCCGCGACAGTGAGAGGCCCGCGCACCGCGATGAAGAGTGGCCCCCGCTTGCCACAACTGGAGAAAGCCCTCGCACAGAAACGAAGACCCAACGCAGCCAAAAATAAATAAATAAATAAATTTTAAAAATTAAAAAATAAAAAAAAGATGCCCAAGACCAATCCCGTCATCTAATAGGCAGGCCCAGAGATGCCAAATGACACGCACAAAATCAGACAGTGAGTGGGCGGCAGGACTAGGGTTAGAACCTGGGACCCACCAAAGCAAAACCAGTAGAACTGGTCTTCAACTTCCACCCCCAACACACACACACGCACGCACGCACACTGCAGGTGACCCTTCTGTGACTTCCACACCGTAAAGAGAGTACCTCAACCTGAGTCTGTCTGCATACAAATGTGGGCTCAAGGGGTGCCTGGAACCCACTCCATGATAATTATAGCAGCCACTTTTTTAACGCTCAGCTATGTGCCAAGTATGGGGCCAAATGCCTATCTGCCTTAGCTCATGTAATCCTCAAAACGTCTCAGTGGAGTAATGATTATCTCCAGCTTATGAAGGAGGAGCCTGGGCTTGGGGAGATTCCTTCACCTGCCCAAGTCATTCAGCAAGAAAGAGGCAGAGCCAGGGTTTGTGCCCAGGTCTACTGGCTCCAAACCCAGCCACACTGGGGTCTGCCCCCATTAGACAGGACCTGCTTCTATTTCCCCCTCTAAGAGCCTCACAAAGACCTCTGGGAATCTCCTCTGGGCCTTCTCCCCAAGTACAGCATATATTTTGGCAGAAGGAGAAGGTCAAGGGCTGTAAATTTTGAGGAGTATCAATCCACAAGCAAGTGTGTAAGAAGCCCATGGACCAGCACGGGAGGCACACAGACCCTTCGGGGTTACCTGAACCTAGGTTGGGTGGCGTACTTAGGGGGCCGGGCCTGGGGCCAGAGGGAGACTTACTTTGCAGTGTGTACTGCTTTATGTCCTTCAAATCTAGTATTGTGTGTATATCTTGCCTTTTTAAAAGTAAAACGGATGTTTTTTAAAAAGTTACCCAAATATATTCAGAAGGGGTTATGACCCCAAACTCACCCACAATACACGCTTTTTGTAGCACAAGCCCTTGTGACACCTGCCAGCCTCCAGAACCAGCCAAGCGCTTCATGCTTCGGGGATTTATTGTGATAAATAATAACCTGTCACCACCCTGGTGGAGCGGCGCAAATGGATTCTCGCATCTCCTGGCCCAGTTCACACTTTGACTAGCCTGAAAGTTCCACTTAGCAGAGGCCTGGGTGTTCTAGCCTCCTTTTTACTCATCCAGGAAGACGGGTAGAGGTACAGGAGATATGGCTGTCATCAGCCACTACCCACCCACCCCCCCGGCACATCCCCTGAGACTTTCTTCAGAGCACTTAGCACTACTTGAAATGATTTCACTTATGTCTTGGTTTCCTGCTAATTTCATCCCTCTCCGGTGAGCAAGCACCACAGGAACAGGGACTTAGTCCTCTTCTCAGCACCTAGAACAGTGCCTGGCACGTAGTGGGCACACAAGAAGCCTTTTTTTGAAAAATAAGTGATCACATAGACGCACAGATTGTCAGAGCAGAATTGCATCCCTACCTTATAGAAATGAACTGACAGTTGAATAAATGATAATTGAGTTTTCATGATTCATGATGAATAAATGAATGATGAAAGGGACCTGCAAGATAAACTAGCCCAAACCAAATATTTGACTGAAGACAGCAGCGAAGTATGTGTTCAGCGAAGTAAGTAAGCAAAGTGGCCTTTACTCATTTCACCCTCCTTTTGGTTATGAGCCAGATTTTGGAGTGTGCTAAGCAAATATCAAACCTTGCCCCAGCCCAGCCCTGTAGCCCACAAGAGTGCTCAGATCCCTACAGACAGCCCTACCCATCCCCAGCATCACTGAAACAGCAAAGCCGAGCATGAGTCTTCCTCTTTCCACTGTCTAATGGGGTTTGAAGATTGGCTTTTGACACGAGATTCCCAGGGGCTATTGTTTCTCGAGAGTCATGAGTCTCTCTGTATTCTAGCCATTCCAGAATATTTCAAGGAGAGGCCAGGCTGCCTGGACAGCCTCTTCTGCTAGGGTCCCTTGGGCCTGGCCCCTAGGTTAGCCTGCTAGCACTTGCACCATCTCTACACCACACACTGAAAGCTCAGACCCTGTTCTGCTCTTTCAATTCAGACCTTCTCCCGGAGCTGGCCCAGAGCTCCAGGCCACAATTCGGATTTGAGCAAAATCGTCCAGCCCTTCTCCTGGTTCGCCACTTGGGCCTTGGTGTTTGCCCCTCATTTTTGCTCCCAGCGTGCCCAAGCCCAGCGGAGAACCCCCAGCCCCTCCCAGAAGTCAGAGGGGGCGGCAGAGGTGAGGCCGGGAGTAGAGGAAGGTCATCCTATGGGGAGTTGTTGATTAGTCACTGCCCTTATGAGGGCCTCCTTCAGTTCCAACCTCTCCATGCAATGATGTGCACACAGTAGGTGCCTAGCAAATCCCCACTGAATTGAATTTCCTTTCATTTTCTCTCTTCCCAGATGTCCCCTCCTTCCTGTAACCCAGTTACCTGAGTGGTGGCAAGCACAAGTATTTAACAGAGACAGGCAACCGGATAAGCTGACAGAGTTAGAAAGAAACTGGAACAAACATCCTGAGATTGTGTTTTCTGTTCACTCCTCCATAAGCCAGCTTCACATCTGGTTTCCTGTGGGTACCTACACCCAGGCAGGACCAGAATGCAGCCCAAATCAGAGGGAAGAAGTCTGTAAACAGTCTGAATAGGCCATAGGGCAGGAAGAAGAGCTATGCCGACTTCACCCTCTCCAGATGTGGGAACAGGACAGTGCAGCGATGGACGGTAGGTAGCACAGCAAGGCAGAGGGCAAACGCTTGATTGGCATTTCCTGGCACACCCATGTGGCTTGGTAATTTCCTGTTCCTGAGACATATGGGTGCTTGGGAACATTTTAACCCAGAGGCAAGTAGGGAAGGTTTTGTCTTGATCAAGACTCTTCCAGCTAAGTGACACAAAATCCAACTCAAGTAAAAGTAATAATAGGTAATATTGTACAGCATTTACTGTCATCAGGCCGTGTCTAAGCCCTGTATACCTTAGCTGCTATTCCTCTCAACAACTCTATGAGGAAGGAATTATTATTGTCCCCACTTTACACACAAAGTTACTGAATAACCTGCCCAGAGTCATAGAGCTTGGCAAGCCAGGATTAAAACTCAATGATGTGAAGAAAAGAAAAAAAAAAAAACCCTCAGTGATGTGGTTCCTCCTCTATGCTTTTCCTGCCTCTTCGCATCACACGGGCAAAAAGAGGTCTGTGCTACCTTGTGTCACCCGCCCCACCCGTCTGTCATACAGAGGTGGGACGCAGGTGGGTCTCAGAAGACAGGTGACAGGAACAAGGGTGCCTTCAGACTACCCTTCTTGGTCTTTAGTCCCTCTTTTCCTGTGGGCTGGACTGACTCTCATCTACTGCAGTCCGGTTTCCCACACACACAAAGGAGAGCTACCTTCAGTGTCCTCTCTCTGCGCTCCCAAGCTGGAAACTTCCAGAAAGGGTTCTCACTGGTCTGTTGGTCAGTGCTTGCTCCAGGCAAGGGGCCGGGGGGCGATCTGTAAGAAGGTGGTCACTCCCATTCCAGTTCGTGGTCAGAGGTGCGGGAGGTGCCAGTTCTACGAAGAAGGGGGTAGAGTCCTTTCTGGACCTAAGTGCGCCACATCCACAGCCCAGTCGATGGGAGTGAGAAAGGTCTCCTAATCCGGCCCCCAAAATACCATGGGCCAGGCTCCTCTGGGGGCTCCCAGGGCAGCAGGGTGGGGCAGAGAGGAGCTCCGAAGACTTAGACTGGTTGCTCTGGAAGGAAATGAAGGGGAACAGAGAAGGGAAGGGGAGGTCAAGAATGGACACTGGACAAGGTGCCTGAGACAGGCTGGAGAAGACATGTGAGCATGAAGCTATAAAGGCTCAGGTTCCCGAGTCAAGGGTGAGCAGCCAGTGGGGATCCTTTTGCTCTGCTGTTTTTTCTTCCCTGACAGGCTCCACGATGTCAGGAGGCCTGCTGGAAATTAGTCCTCACGCTTCCTCCCAGCTTGCATGGGACCTATTCCTGAACGAAAAATCACCCCAAAACTTAGCTTAAAACAATATTTGTTTATTCTCCCTCTCTCAGTTTATAAGAGTCAGGAATTTGGGGGCTGCTGGACCCGGTGATTCTGACTTGGGGGTCTTTCAGGGGCTTGCGGTCCCACCACGTATGGGGCTGGGTCACCTCTAAGGCCTTCACGCTCACAAGTCTACTGCCTGGGCAGGGGCTGCCACACCTGGGGCCCCTCGGCACTGCTCTGTGCCTCTCCACGTGGCCTCCCCAGCCTGGCAGCGGCAGGGCACCCTGACTTCTTCCACGCTGGCTCAGGGCTCTCGGGTACACATTCCGAGAAGCCGTATCACCTTCTATGATCTAGTCTCGGAGGTCACAGAGCATCACCTCTTCAACACTCAGTTGGTCAAGACAATTTCAAAGGTCTACCCAGGTCCATGGGGATGAAACATATCCCACCTCTCCATGGAGAAGGGTCAGTGTCACGGTGTAAGATGAGCTCATGGGATGGGATACATAACGGCGCAACCGTCTTTGGAAATTACATTCCACCCACCAGTGCTCAGCAGTGGCATGATTCAGAAACAGGAAAAGAACCAGGGCTGATGCTGTTGTCTCACCCAAGCTGTGCCTCTTTTGTTGTAACTCAAACAATATAGACCATAAAGCAAAAGGTAGAAATCCTTATCCTGCTACCCAGAGGAAACCTCCCTAAACAATTTGGTATTCATCCTCTCAGGTCCTTTTTCTTAGCATTTTCAAATACGTACACAAGTCTTAATGTGCCGGGAACTTTTCACTGGCCACTCCAGGTCCACTCTCCATGCTTCTGCACATGCATCCTCACGCGCCCTAGGAGACTGACCCCCAGTAATGATCTCCTTCACCTTCTGGTTTCCACATTTGCCACACCAGCTGGAGACTGGCAGGAAGAGACTGAGGTCAGGGGACTGATTTCCCATCTCCCTCCCTGGCTGTCACAGTGGGGTGACTGCATCCCTCTACGGAGGAGGGTCTCAATTCCTGTGGAGTGACCCCTCCACACCGTTCTATCTCTGGGTTCCAGCAGTCAGTAGAGCCCCCAGTGTTATACTCCCCAGGGTACTGCAGTGCCATGCCTGGTGGTCTCCCTGTATCCTGCCCACAGCTCTATAAGGTTTCCTTTTATTGAATTCTCCTCACATTATCCAATATGAGTGTGCCCCTGATTGATGCAATATAACACACCCCCATATTTTTCAGTGGTATTATGCTATGCATATTATTTAGCAACTAGCCTTTTTCACTTAATAAATCATGTATACCGTTCCACATCAGCACATACAAAAGCCACTTGCTCCTTTTAATATCTACCTGTACCATCTAGAATGTGTGCATCCTGGTGTGACCAGGATGTGTGGTGTGACCTTCCCCTGCTGAGGGACATTTAGGTGGTTTCCAGCTTTTTCCCCATTACAAACACTGACACAATGAACACATTCACATGTGTTTGGCTGTCTAAACTGTGTTTCACTGGCTGATGTAACTTAGAGGTTAAAGGGCGGGTTCTGGAGCTACATCCCTGGGTTCAAATCCAATCTCCTCTACCTAATATACCCGCTATGCAACCATGCACATACTTAACGCCTTGACACTTCAGTTCCCTCATCCACTGAAAAGGTATAATACTTTTCCATAGGGCTGTTGGGAGGGGAATCTCACAGGATCAGCCTAAGGATTACATGATAGGAACCATGTTAAGCACCTAACACATTCAACCTCTAAGACTCAGTTTCCCCATCTGTAAAATGGTGATATTACCTCCCTGGCTGAGTGGTTCTGAGGATTAAATCTCACAGGGTTGTAAAGATTAAGTGAGATAATCCAAGTAAATCATGTAGTACTGAGCCCAGTCTGCGGTAAGAGCTCCGTAAACATTAGCTCTCGGTTCTTATCACCCGTAATCTCTACTAAGTGTGATATTTTATTACAGGTATAAAGACTACTATACCGTTTTACAGCAGTTATATTTTATGTTGATTACGGTTCTTAACAACTAAAATTATTTACTCAGAGTAATCTAGGTAGAAGATGCTGTTTAAATGGACCCTTTAGGGATAGAAATGTACATAGAAACATAGCTTATTAATTTATTCTTTGCTATTTCCTGTTGGGGAAATCAACCAAAGTTCCTTCTGTAGCTACAATATGTAAACAAGTGGTTGGGGGTTGGTGGGGTGAGTGGAATGGGTCCCTTTGATGATTATCCCCATAACAGGCGAACCCCAGATTTATCTCTTCTTCCATGTCTCTCTTTGCCAACAAACATATCTGCTCCTTCCATACGCCTCATCACTAGTGAGCTGACAGGGAACACAGAGGGGGAGAGAACGCTTCTGTAGTTCTTGAACCTATAAATATTGGATTAGAATACTAACCCCACAGAGCACCCCAAGTCACCAGATAGACCCCGTGAAGTGTCATGGCAGCTTCAGAATAAACACCTTACAGAGGCCAGGTAGTTCACAGCTATTAAAGAGGAGCCTGTGGAACCAACACCCCTGTCAGAGAACTGCTAGTTTTAACTGCAGTTGTGACAATTAAGCAAGAGACTGACAAACATATTGCTTAATACCCATCTGTCCGTAGGCCTGCAGCTGCCTTCTCTTAGAACTTGACACCTCTATTTGGGCCATCTCCCCAAAGGCTTTCAATCCAGAGAAAGTGCACCAGGAAGCCACAGGCATGGGGCGGCAGCACTGCCCACTAGGGTAAAAGCCACCGGCACAGGCATCTAACCACGTGGGGCTGTGGCGAGCCAGAGGGATGCTGGGGAGGGGCATGCTCTCCCTGCAGGGCCCTCTCCACCCCTCCCCTGTTCCTGGCACACGGAGGTATGTACTCTGGATGGCTGCTGGCCCTGAGAAACTGGGACCAGGCCACGCGCGCTCCAGTGCCTGCACAACCAGGGAACGTGATCCCGCCCGCCCAGCCCTCTGCTGCGTGGGAGGCTGCCTTCCCTACAACACCTGTCTGGTGCTTCTCCAGCTCCAGCGGCATCAGACTGCCTGGGGAAGGAGGCGGGCAGAGAGGAGGCTTGTTAAGAAGGCAGATTCCCAGGTCCACCTGGGAATAGAGATGCTGCCTCTATGAATGAGGCTCTGCCTCTGAGAAACATATCCATGACAGAATCACAAACTGGTACACAGTTCACCAAAATGGGCCCCAGACAATGTTTTAAAAGTGTATGTGCCGGGCTTCCCTGGTGGCGCAGTGGTTGAGAGTCTGCCTGCCAATGCTGGGGACATGGGTTCAGGTCCCGGTCTGGGAAGATCCCTCATGCCGCGGAGCGGCTGGGCCCGTGAGCCATGGCCGCTGAGCCTGCGCGTCCGGAGCCTGTGCTCCGCAACGGGAGAGGCCACAACAGTGAGAGGCCCGCGTACAGCAAAAAAAAAAAAAAAAGTGTCTGTGCTATCATGTAAAAGTTGGAAGATTTCCCATAAAAATCTTATTTCAATCCAGAGCGTGGCCAGACCCAGGTCTATCTACCACTTGGCAGTAAGAAACCAGTGCTAAGTGGAATCTGCCCCTAGAAGCAGGGCTGGTGCCCCCTAGTTTGCCATAGCGCCAACCCCCCAAGATACACACACACGTGCATGTGCACTCACCCTCTAGCTCTCTCCTCTGGTGGTGCCCGGTGCCCGGTAAGCCTTTGAGTTTGCGAACTCTGCTCCACCCGCCAGGGCGAGGAGAGGTAGAAGAGGCCCAAAGAGCTCGCTTCTCTGCTCTCCCAGCTGCAGCCCAGTGGTACTAAAGTGCCTGCTAATTAACGCTGTTAAGTCTCCTAACTTCATTCTCCTGTGTCATCCCCCCACTAGGATGGAAATTCCACCAAAGCAGAGCCTTTGTCAGTTTTGTTCTCTGTAGGATCCCCAGTGCCTAGCCCAGTGCCTGGCACACAGTAGGGGGTCAAAAACACGTATTGAGCAAATCAAAACCACCACGAGATACCACTTCACACCCACTAGGATGGCTATAATCCAAAAAAACAGAAAGCAACAAGGATTGGCAAGAATGTGGAGAAACTGGAACCCTCATACATTGCTGGTGGGAATGTAAAATGGGGCAGCCACTGTGGAAAAGTCTAGCAGTTCCTCAAAAAGTTAAACAGACAGTTACCATATAACCCAGCAATTCCAATATATATATAGATATATATCCAAGAGAATTGAATACAGGTGTTCAAACAAAAACTTGTACACAAATGTTCATAGCAGCACTATAGCCAAAAGGTGGAAACAACTCCAGTGTCCATCGATTGATGAATGGATAAACAAAACGTGATATATCCATACAATGGAATATTATTCCATCATAAAAAGGGATGAAGTACTGATCCATGCTATAACATGGATGAACATTATAAGTGAAAGAAGCCAGACACAAAAGGCCACACATTGTATGATTCCATTTATATAAAATATCCAGAATAGGCAAATCCGTAGAGACAGAAAGTAAATTAATGGTTGCCAGGGGCTGGGAGGGGAGGGTAATGAAGAGTGACTGCTTAATGGGTAGGGGTTTTTTTTTGGGAGTGATGAAAATGTTCTGGAAGTAGATGGAGTGATCATTACAAAATACTGTGAATATACTAAATGCCACTGAATTGTACACTTTCAAATTTTATCTTACATGCATTTTACAATAAAAAAAATGTTGAATGAATGAATGGGCCTCTGCCATGGTATTATTGTGCAGCCTGATGTACCACTGTGCTGGGCCCTAGAGAGGCAGTCAGCTAAGAGCTGGCCTGCGCCTCACAGAATATCCAGGCCAGAAGGGGAACAAGGAGACAGATGATTTCAGTGCAGAGGGAATGCAGGTGACCCAGGTGAAGAAGGGCTTCTAGAAACAGTGAGCAGCTTGTGCAGAGGCAGAGGTGGTTTGGAAAACTGCAGACAGTTTTGACTGCCTGGAGAGCAAGGGCGAGGGGGAGCTAGTGGTCATGCTAGCTTACGAGAGAGCTCAGAAGCCATGCTGAGGGGCTCAGAAGTTATCCCAGAGGTGGTAGGGAGGCACCGAGGAATTCTAAGCAGGGAAGGTATATGATCAGATTTGCAGTTTTCATGTCCTTTGAACCTACAAATGTTCCATGAGGCCACCAAAGCAGCTGTAATGCAGCCCTGCTTCATACCCCTCTAGCCCTGTTCATCCTTCACCCACACACATAAATTAAGGGCCTTTCTCATAGGTCGGGCACCCTGGAAACAGACCTGGGGCAGAGATTTGCACGTGGGGAGGCTTACTGGGGAGAAAGCCAGAGCAGCACCTGCAGGGGAGTGAGGGAAGCAGGATTAGGGCAGAAGCAGAGGAAGCACTGGGATGCACTTCCTCCAGATACCTCAGCTGATCCTGCGGGGAGCTCTGAAGCTGGGATGTCCTCAAAGAAGGCATGGGCCCTGGGTCTTCGTCCCCCTCATCCACTAGTCATTGTATGCAGGCTGCCCCTGGGGAGGGGGCACTGCCTTGAAGCTGGCAGCTCCCTTCATCAGAGTGCAATGCCTGGGGGAGGACTGGGCTGTGAGCAGTCAGCAGGCAAGCTCCCCGCCGCGGGGGGTGGAGCGCCTGGGCCCTGAAAGGGGATCGGGGCAGGACCCCACAGCATCCACTGTGGGCCTCCCAGGCTCAGAGCTCTTCACAACCAAGTGTTCACTGAGATGCATGCTGTTTCCCCAGCTCCTGCCCCCATGTGCTGCTGTGAGAGCCAGCCCTCCGCGAAGTTCCCCTCAAGTGATTCAGGACATCAGCTAGGACATAATTCCCATCTTTTAACCCCTCTCCTTCTCCAGTCCTCCTCTGCCAGGGACCATCTCATCACCAGGTACTATCACTGTAGCTGCTGAATTTCTCCCCCGCCACCCCTCCTGGCTGCCCGGACATGAACAGACAGAGCTCTGTGGTCTTCTCTGGCAAAGTGGGGGAGAAGGGCCCCTCCCCTTTGTGACATGCTCCCCTAGAGGAGCCCTGAAGAACTCCCGAGCCTCGGTTTCCAGGGTTAGCTCCTTTGCTTGTTCCCTGCTGGGCTGGGCAGTAAAAGCCTAAAGCAGTGGTTCTCAACCCTGGCTGCCCAACAGAATCCCTTGAGAAACTTTAAAAAAATACCAGCGCCTGGGCTCCACCCCAGACCAATGGAATCAGAAACTCGAAGGGTGGAGCCAGGCACTGGGAATGCTTTTTCAGTCTCCCCTGGAGATTCAAATACCCTGCCAGAGCTGAGAACCAGTAACCTCGATTATTTTTTTACCAAGATCAGTCAGGGAGTGTGGAGGACAGGGATGATTGAGAGAAGTGAAGCTCTTACCTGCACTAGACGTGACGGGAGTGGAAAAGACGAGGGTAGCGATTACAGAAGTAGAATGAACAAGGGCCGGAGGAGCAGGGTTTAGTTGGAGGAATCTCCTGGGGTGCCAAGAAATGCTCATGCTTGGGCCCTGCCCCCCAGGGATCCTGATGGAATTGGTCAGGGTTGCTGAGCCCTGGAGGTGTGGGAGGGTGACAACCGACCCAGCTGATTCTAATGGGCAGGCCAAGCTGAGAGCCACAGCTCTAGGCCATGTCCCTGCCTCTTACCTGGCAGCCCCACCAAGCGGGTGTCCAAGGTGTCCAGGTGGCCTCCGCCCAGTGTTGACAAGCCAGCCATGTTTCTAAACACCTGGACCCTGGAGTGAGGTCTTGAGCAACCCCAATTTCCATTCAGTCTACACTCGAACGCTGGCACGCCCAGCCTGCCTCCTGGGGAAGTGTTTGAGTGGAGCTGCTCTGCAGGATGTGGAGCTGACACCGTTTGTGACTCTTGTTCGGGGCACTCAGCTGGGCTGTCTGCCCCTCCCACCAAACCAAATGCACTGGCATATGGTTTATCCAGTTTAGCATTTTCTTATATAGGTGTTCTTTTCCTTTTTTTCCTCAGAAAGGAAATAGCTATTTTTCTAAAGATAAATGTAATACCTGACTGTAAAAACAATTTTTTTTTCCAGAATATGAAGTAGAAAGTGAAAATCACTCTTAATCCCAACACACAGAGGTGCTCCCACTAAGAAAGAGCAAAACAGCCCCTAATGGCCAGAGCTGGCAACACTCACAGCCGGGCCTTGGTCTTGTGGACAAAGCATGTTGCCTGCCATTCTCCCATTGAGCATAACCAGCTCCACAGAACCCCCACATCAGCCAAGGCCACTGCCATCGTGGAGATCAAGACAAAGACACGACCATTCTGTAATCGCGTCTACACAAGACAATAACAAGAGGATCGTCCAAACCACAAAACTAACCAGACATCTCCCTATTCTGGCTACTGGGTAACTGTTGTTTTTGTTTAGTTATTACCAATTATAGCCTCATTCCATTCATCTTGATGTGAATTATTAAGATATCCAATCATAAAATTACCCTGCTTCCCAGCAGCATCCAATTCAAAGCAGAGCCCTGCTTGCTCGAACCACCCCCAAAGCACCGACCACAAGCTCAAACCTGATACTAACTCCTTTGTAGCATCTTCTTACCCAGATGCCCCGCACTGCCCATAAGCCCTACTACACATCTGTTCTTGGTGTCCTGTGGCTAATGAGCATTGACACCATAGATTTTGGAATATATCCTTCCAGGCATTTTTTTCTCTGACTAGAGATATATTTTTATTTAAGAATGAAAAGGAGAATTCCCTGGAGGTCCAGTGGTTAGACTAACGCTTTCACTGCCAGGGCCCCAGGTTCGATCCCTGGTCAGGCAGCTAAGATCCTGCCAGCCGCATGGTGCAGCCAAATAATAATATAATAAAATGAAAATGAAAAGACTATAATTCTATTTTATGATCTGCTTTTTGTAAAATTAACAACCTCTTAAAAAAATTATTTTCAACAGCTGCATCTCCTGCTGTATGGGATGTTGTAGACTTGCTAATACCACTTTCTTTTTTTTTATTGGAGTATAATTGCTTAATAATGTTGTGTTAGTTTCTGCTGTACAACAAAGTGAATCAGATATATGTATACATATATCCCCATATCCCCTCCCTATCCCACCCCTCTAGGTCATCACAGAGCACCAAGCTGATATCCCTGTGCTATACAGCAGGGAGATCAGATAGCTTCCCACTAGCTATCTGTTTTACACATGGTAGGGTATATATGTCAATGCTACTCTCTCAATTTGTCCCACCCTCCCCTTGCCCCCTCCTTGCCGTGTCCACAAGTGCATTGTCTATGTCTCTGTCTCTACTCCTGCCCTGAAAATAGGTTCATCAGTACCATTTTTCTAGATTCTGTATATATGCATTAATATATGGTATTTGTTTTTCTCTTTCTGACTTACTTCACTCTGTGTGACAGACTCTAGGTCCAACCACATTGCTAAAATGACCCAATTTTGTTCCTTTTTATGGCTGAGTAATATTCCATTGTATATATGTACCACATCTTCTTTATCCATTCATCTGTCGATGGAAAAATAGGTTGCTTAATAGTGCTTTCTAATTGGGTGATTCTCTGTCTCTTTAAGCCCTTTGATAGTAGGCTCATGTACTCTTTTGATAGCCATGGGCCGCTGGCTCTGTTCAGAAAATCCTGAGAAGGGTCACCTCTTTGCCAGACTTTGGTGAAGGGAAACCACAGGTGAGGATGGAGACACTGTAACTGTTCTCCATGGGGGCAGAGCCCAGGTCCTCTCAGGTGTGGCAGGAAAAGTTGCCACCAATGCAGAGCCGAGCTTCAGAGCTGGCCCTGAAAGGAGGTTCTCGCTCTCCACCACACTCCCAAAGTGTCTCCCTCGCAAAGATCAGGGATGTGGAATACATTTTATCCTGAGCTTTCAGAACATCCACGCCCTTGGAGAGGATTCCGTCTGGGATAATCGAGCTTGGAAACTATTTTGGCAGATTTATGTTTTACTGGAAGGTTCTCCAGGGTGGTGAAATCAACAAAATTCTGAAACAGCAAGGTCAGTTTGGCTCCATTAATTAATTCAAAACAAGTCCATTAAATCAATGTCAGGGAATGGGCCTTGTTCTAGAGCAGTGTTTCAAACTTTACTGTACATCCCCAATCACATGGGGAGCCTTACAACCTAGTCTTGATTCCATCAGGTGGGTCTGAGAGTCTGCATCACTAACAAGCTCCCAGGTGATGCTGATGCTGCTGGAATAGCCAGGCCCTCACCGTCTGGCTGGCACTTACCCCTAAAAGACTTCGGTAAATTCACACTCATTGCTTACCAACATGCGGGGAGAGTGTGATGATCACCAAAAGACATATTAGACCTTTCTTCCCACCTTGGAGGAGTCTTCAGGTCCCTTCAAGGGATGAAGGTGCAGCTGGGCAAATGTCTTGCTCTCCAGACAGGAGTTTGGACTCTATACCTGGGCGATGTGGGGTGGCATAGACAGGGAGAGCTCCCACCTTCCCATAGCAGGCTTGATTGGGAGCTTAAACAGACCTGCTCCCAAAGAGCCCCCTTTCAAGGAGTAAATGACCCCGAGGCCCAGCAGCCCCCAGACTGGCACCCCCTGCCCATCTCTATGATTATCTCCAAATAAAAATTCATTATTCCAGGGCTTCCCTGGTGGCGCAGTGGTTGAGAGTCCGCCTGCCAATGCAGGGGACACGGGTTTGTGCCCCCGTCCGGGAAGATCCCACATGCCATGGAGCGGCTGGGCCTGTGAGCCACGGCCGCTGGGCCTGCATGTCCGGAGCCTGTGCTCCGCAACGGGAGAGGCCGCAGCAGTGAGAGGCCCGCGTACCACAAAAAAAAAAAACCAAAAAAAACTCATTATTCCAAATTGAAAGCTGAAAGCAAAAATAGGTTCTAAAAGATGGAATTCCCTGGTGGTCCAGTGGTTAGGACGCGACTCTTTCACTGACAGGGCCCAGGTTCAATACCTGGTCAGGGAACTAAGATCCTGCAAGTAGCACAGTGCAGCCAGAAAAAAAGGGGGGGAGGGTTCCTAAAGAGTATAGCTAACTTCATGATTGACAGATTCATGAAAGTTTACTAAGAGTAGGGAAAGCCAGCAATTTGGAGAGAAAGCTCTTACCTCCTTGGGCAAGCCTTTCTCTCTTCCTCCTTCTGCTGTTGGACCCTTGCTCCAGTCCAGCTGGGCATTTCTCATACTTCCGGGCACTCCTCACTCCCTGCCACCACCTCTACCTCCACCTTGGTCCCTGACTGACCCCCTCAACTCAATAAGGACTACAGTTGCAGAGGGGCCCATGAACAATATCTAGTGAACAGTGGCCAGGCTTCTGGTGACTAAATTCTACACCAAGCAGTCCTGAGCTTCCATTTTCTTGATCTAGAGCTGTGTGTCCAATATGGTAGCCACCAGCCACATGTGGCTTTTTAAATTTACATTAATTAAAATAAAATTCGGGGCTTCCCTGGTGGCACAGTGGTTAAGAATCCGCCTGCCAACGCTAGGGGACACTGGTTCGAGCCCTGGTCCGGGAAGGTCCCACATGCCGCGGAGCAACTAAACCCGTGTACCACAACTACCGAGCCTGTGCTTTAGAGCCCGCGAGCCACAACTACTGAAGCCCACGGGCCTAGAGCCCGTGCTCCGCAACAAGAGAAGCCACTGCAATGAGATGCCCGCGCACTGCAAAGAAGAGTAGCCCCCGCTCGCCGCCAACAAAAGCCCACGTGCTGCAACGAAAACCCAACACAGCCAAAAATTCAGCTCCTCAGTTGCACAAGCCACATTCTAAGTGCTCAAGAGTCACATGTGACTCATGGCTACTCTATTGGACGGCGCAATTATAACATTTCCATACTTGCAGAAAGTTCTATTGGACAGGGCTATCTAGATGTTTCTCACCAAAAACCAACAAGGTCATAGGGTAGTTTTGTGTGTTTTAGGAAGAGGCATCCCTTCCTCAAGATACCTTATTGACCCCTGCAGATAGAAAACAAGCAATAAATATTCAGATCTACAACCATGCTGTATATGGTGCCCACCGTTGTGCAGTGCACAACCCACTCCATTGTATGCAGCAAACTATGAAAGTCCTTCATTGATCCTTTGAGTTTCACTTCTGTCTGCCTTCACCACTTCAGACCATGGCCCCTTATCTTTTCCTTTCAGGGTGGGGATGGGCTGTGGTTTGCAATTGGTCCTTGTTATTAATTTCCTGTAGCTGCTGAAACAAATTACCACAAACTGGTGGCTTAAAACAACAGAAATTAATTCTTCCGTAGTTCTGGGAGCGAAAAATCCAAGGTCAAGGTGTCCTCAGGGCTGCACTCTCTCCAAAGTTTCCCTTCCAGCTTCTGGTGGCTCCAGGCTTTCTTTGGCTTTATAACTTCAATCTCTGCCTCTGTCTTCACATGACCTTCTCCTCTGTATTTGTGAATTCTCTTCTTCTGCTCTTTATAAGGACACTTGTCATTGGATTTGGGACACACCTGGATAATCCAGGATGACCTCATCTCGGGATTCTTAATTATATCTGCAAAGACCCTTTTTCAAAACAAGGTCACATTCACAGGTTTTTGGGGCTAGGACA